>NW_026712428.1:0-259390 GCF_030504385.1 Musca domestica
ATTGAGCTTACGATCACGGCACTCGGGTAAAAATGTTTTTTTTTTTGTCACAGAAGTTATTATTAAAATAGATTCTGGGGAGAATATCCCAGACAATAAGCTAGGGAATTAATGAGGATTGGGGCTCTTTCCGAACCTAGGTATTTTCTGACTTAGCCTGGTATACATTACCATGGTTCTGCGCTGATAAACAAACGTGCTATTAATAGACGAGACACGGTCGACGAAGGGAGTTTTTCGTAACAGACAAAACCAACTTACATGGTTATGCTACTTCGTTCAGGTAGAAAGAAAGCATTTCGAGCGGAGAAAGATGTAAATGTTTATAACTGCGATTATAAGATTTAGAAGGTTTTCCAACAGAATTTTAGCTTTTTTTTAATTCTTTGGTTCCGCTTCTAACAAGCTTACGATCTCGTCACTTGGGAACAATGTTTTTTTTTTGTCACAGAAGTTATTATTAAAATATCTTCTGGGGTGAAAATCCCAGACAAAAAACGAGGGAACTGATGAGGGTTGGTGGCTCTTTCCGAAACCTAGGTATTTTCTGACTTACCCATGGTACACATTATCATGGTTCTCCGCTAATAATCAAAAGTTCTATTAATAGACAAGACACGGTCGACGAAGGGGTTTTTTTCGAAACAGACAAAACCAACTTACATGGTTATGTAACTTCGTTCAGGTAGAATGAAAGCATAATGAGCGTAGAAAGATGTAAATGTTTATAAGTGCGATTGTAAAAATGTAGAAGATTTTCCAAAAGAATTTTAGTTTTATTTAATTTTCTGGTTTCTCCTCTATTTAGCTTACAATCTCGTCACTTTGGTAAACAATGTTTTTTGTCACATAAGTTATTATTAAAATATCTTCTGTGGAGAATATCCCTGACAAACCGCAAGTAACTAATGAGGATTGGTGGCTCTTTCCGAAACCAAGGTATTTTCTGCCTTACCCCTGGTACACATTACCATCGTTCTCCACTTATAAACAAATGTTCTATTAACACTGTTCTATTAATAGACAAGTCACGGTCGACGGGGTTATTGTTATAACAGACAAAACCAACTTACATAGTTATGCTACTTCGTTCATGTAGAACGGAAATATAACGAGCGGAGAAAGATGTAAATGTTTATAAGTGCGACTGTAAAAATGTAGAAGATTTTCCAAAAAAAAATTAGTTTTATTTTATTCTCTGGTTCCTCTTCTATTGAGCTTACGATCTCGGCACTCGGGTAAAAATGTTTTTTTTGTCACAGAAGTTATTATTAAAATAGATTCTGGGGAGAATATCCCATGCAAAAAACAAGGGCACTGATGTGGATCGGTGGCTCTTTCCGGAACCTAGGTATTTTCTGCTTTACCCCTGGTACACAATACCATAGTTCTCCACTAATAACCCAACGTTGATTTTATAAAAACAACAAAAAGGGGTTAAGCCTGACCATTTTGCAACAAAAAAATTCTATGGTATCCCGAACAAACAAGCCAACACTGCTCTATTTTTTTTGTCACAGAAGTTATTATTAAAATATCTTCTGGGGAGAATATCCCAGACAAAAAACAAGGGAACTGATGTGGATTGGTGGCTCTTTCCGGAACCTAGGTATTTTCTGCCTTACCCCTGGTACACATAACCATCGGTCTCCACTAATAAACAAACGTTGTTTTTATAAAAACAACAATAAAGGGGTTAAACCTGACCATTTTGCAACAACAAAATACTATGGTATCCCGAACAAACAAGCCAACACTGTTCTATTAATAGACAAGGCAGATGGACGAAGGGGTTTTTGTTGTGACAGACAAAATCAATTTACATAGTTATGCTACTTCGTTCAGGCAGAATGAAAGCATAATGAGTGGAGAAAGATGTAAATGTTTATAAGTGCGATTGTAATATTTAGAAGATTTTCCAAAAGAATTTTAGTTTTATTTAATTTTTGGTTCCTCTTCTATTGAGCTTTCGATCCCGTTACTTGGTAAAAAATGTTTTTTGTCACAGAAGTTATTATTGAAATATCTCCCAGACAAAAAACCAGGGAACGGATGAGAATTGGTGGCTATTTCCGAAACCTAGGTATTTTCTGCCTTACCCCAGATACACATTTCCATGGTTCTCCCCTAATAAACAAACGTTCTATTAACACTGTTCTACTAATAGATAAGGCACGGTCGACGAAGAGGTTTTTGTTGTAACAGACAAAACCAACGTACATGGTTATGCTACTTCGTTTACTACCCTGCCTACCCCTGGTACACATTACCACCGTTCTCCACTAAGAAACAAACGTTCTATTAACACTGTTCCATAAATAGAAAACACACGGTCGACGAAGAGGTTTTTGTCGGAACAGACAAAACCTACTGCTACTTCGTTCTGGTAGACCGAAAGCATAACGAGTGGAGAAATACGTAAATGTTTATAAGTACGATTGTAAAAATTTGGAAGATTTTCCAAAAGTATTTTAGTTTTGTTTAATTCGTTGGTTCCTCATCTTACAATCGTTGGTTTCCCAAGCTTACAATCTCGTCACTTTGGTAAAAAATACTTTTTGTCACAGAAGTTATTATTAAAATATCTTCTGGGGAGAATATCCCAGACAAAAATCAAGGAAACTGATGCGGATTGTTAGCTCTTTCCGAAACCTAGGTATTCACTGCCTTACCCCCTAGTAAACATTTCCATCGTTCTGCACTAATAAACAAACGTTGTTTTTTTAAAAACAACAATAAACGGGTTAAGCCTGGCCAGTTTGCAACAACAAAATACTATGTTATCCCGAACAAACAAGCCAACACTGTTCTATTAATAGACAAGGCACGGTGTACGAAGGAGTTTTTGTTGTTACAGACAAAACCAACTTACATAGTTATGCTACTTCGTTCAGGTAGAATGGAAGCATAGTGAGTGGAGAAAGATGTAAATGTTTTTAAGTCCGATTGTAAAAATTTAGAAGATTTTCCAAAAGAATTTTAGTTTTATAGTTCTACTACTAGATAAGGCATGGTCGACGAAGAGGTTTTTGTTGTAACAGACAAAACCAACTTGCATGGTTATGCTAATTCGTTCAGGTAAACCGTAGGCATAACGAGTGGAGAAACATGTAAATGTTTATAAGTGTGATTGTAAGATTTAGAAGGTTTTCTAAAAGAATTTTATTTTTTTTTATTTTTCGGTTCCTCTTCTATTGAGCTTACCATCTTGTCACTTGGGTAAAAAATGTTTTTTTTTTGTCATATAAGTTATTTTTAAAATATCTTCCGGGAAGAATATACCAGATAATATCCCAGACAAAACACAAGGAACTGATGATGATTGGTGGCTCTTTCCGAAACCTAGGTATTTACTACCCTACCCCCTGGTAAACATTACCATCGTTCTCCACTAATAATCGAACGTTGTTTTTATTAAAACAACAGTGAAGGGGATTTAGCCTGACCAGTTCGCAACAACAGAATTCTATGTTATCCCGAAAAACAACCCAATACAGTGCTATTAATAGACAAGGCATGGTCGACGAAGAGGTTTTTGTTGTAACAGACAAAATCAACTCACATGGTTATGCTACTTCGTTCAGGTAAACCGTAGGCATAATGGTTCCTCTTCTATTGAGCTTACGATCTCGTCACTTGGGTAAAAATGTTTTTTTTTTATTGTCACAGAAGTTATTATTAAAATATCTTCTGGGGTGAAAATCCCAGACAAAAAACGAGGGAACTGATGAGGGTTGGTGGCCCTTTCCGAAACCTAGGTAATTTCTAACTTACCCATGGTACACATTACCATGGTTCTCCGCTAATAAACAAACGTTCTATTAATAGACAAGACACGGTCGACGAAGGGTTTTTTCGTAACGGACAAAACCAATTTACACGGTTATGCTACTTCGTTCAGGTAGAACGAAGGCATAACGAGCGGAGAAAGATGTAAATGTATATAAGTGGGATTGTAAAAATGTAGAAGATTTTCCAAAAGAATTTGAGTTTTATTCAATTCTCTGGTTCCACTTCTATTGAGCTTATGATCTCGGCTGTTGGGTAAAATATTTTTTTTTTTTGTCACAGAAGTTATTATTAAAATATCTTCTGGGGAGAATATCCCAGACAAAAAACAAGGGAACTGATGTGGATTGGTGGCTCTTTCCGGAACCTAGGTATTTTCTGCCTTACCCCTGGTACACATAACCATCGGTCTCCACTAATAAACAAACGTTGTTTTTATAAAAACAACAATAAAGGGGTTAAGCCTGACCATTTTGCAACAACAAAATACTATGGTATCCCGAACAAACAAGCCAACACTGTTCTATTAATAGACAAGGCAGATGGACGAAGGGGTTTTGTTGTGACAGACAAAATCAATTTACATAGTTATGCTACTTCGTTCAGGCAGAATGAAAGCATAATGAGTGGAGAAAGATGTAAATGTTTATAAGTGCGATTGTAATATTTAGAAGATTTTCCAAAAGAATTTTAGTTTTATTTAATTTTTGGTTCCTCTTCTATTGAGCTTTCGATCCCGTTACTTGGTAAAAAATATTTTTTGTCACAGAAGTTATTATTAAAATATCTCCCAGACAAAAAACCAGGGAACGGATGAGAATTGGTGGCTATTTCCGAAACCTAGGTATTTTCTGCCTTACCCCAGATACACATTTCCATGGTTCTCCGCTAATAAACAAACGTTCTATTAACACTGTTCTACTAATAGATAAGGCACGGTCGACGAAGAGGTTTTTGTTGTAACAGACAAAACCAACTTACATGGTTATGTTACTTCGTTCAGGCAGAATGAAAGCATAATGAGTGGAGAAAGATGTAAATGTTTATAAGTGCAATTGTAATATTTAGAAGATTTTCCAAAAGAATTTTAGTTTTATTTAATTTTTGGTTCCTCTTCCATTGAGCTTACGATCTCGTCACTTGGGTAAAAAATATTTTTTGTCACAGAAGTTATTATTAAAGTATCATCTGTGGAGAATATCCCAGACAAAACACAAGGAACTGATGTGGATTGGTGGCTCTTTCCGGAACCTAGGTATTTTCTGCCTTACTCCTGGTACACATAACCATCGTTCTCCACTAATAAACAAACGTTGTTTTTATAAAAACAACAATAAAGGCGTTAAGCCTGACCATTTTGCAACAACAAAATACTATGGTATCCCGAACAAACAAGCCAACTCTGTTCTATTAATAGACAAGGCAGGTCGACGAAAGGGTTTTTTTTGTGACAGACAAAACCAACTTACATGGTTATGTTACTTCGTTCAGGCAGAATGAAAGCATAATGAGTGGAGAAAGATGTAAATGTTTATAAGTGCGATTGTAATATTTAGAAGATTTTCCAAAAGAATTTTAGTTTTATTTAATTTTGGTTCCTCTTCTATTGAGCTTACGATCTCGTCACTTGGGTAAAAAATGTTTTTTGTCACAGAAGTTATTATTAAAGTATCATCTGTGGAGAATATCCCAGACAAAACACAAGGAACTGATGTGGATTGGTGGCTCTTTCCGGAACCTAGGTATTTTCTGCCTTACCCCTGGTACACATAACCATCGTTCTCCACTAATAAACAAACGTTGTTTTTATAAAAACAACAATAAAGGCGTTAAGCCTGACCATTTTGCAACAACAAAATACTATGGTATCCCGAACAAACAAGCCAACTCTGTTCTATTAATAGACAAGGCAGGTCGACGAAAGGGTTTTTTTTGTGACAGACAAAACCAACTTACATGGTTATATTACTTCGTTCAGGCAGAATGAAAGCATAATGAGTGGAGAAAGATGTAAATGTTTATAAGTGCGATTGTAATATTTAGAAGATTTTCCAAAAGAATTTTAGTTTTATTTCATTTTTGGTTCCTCTTCTATTGAGCTTCCGATCTCGTTACTTGGGTAAAAAATGTTTTTTGTCACAGAAGTTATTATTAAAATATCTCCCAGACAAAAAACTAGGGAACGGATGAGAATTGGTGGCTATTTCCGAAACCTAGGTATTTTCTGCCTTACCCCAGATACACATTTCCATGGTTCTCCACTAATAAACAAACACTGTTCTACTAATAGACAAGACACGGTCAACGAAAAGGTTTTTGTTGTAACAGACAAAACCAACTTACATAGTTATGCTACTTCGTTCATGTAGAACGGAAATATAACGAGCGGAGAAAGATGTAAATGTTTATAAGTGCGACTGTAAAAATGTAGAAGATTTTCCAAAAAAAAATTAGTTTTATTTAATTCTCTGGTTCCTCTTCTATTGAGCTTACGATCTCGGCACTCGGGTAAAAATGTTTTTTTGTCACAGAAGTTATTATTAAAATAGATTCTGGGGAGAATATCCCATGCAAAAAACAAGGGCACTGATGTGGATCGGTGGCTTTTTCCGGAACCTAGGTATTTTCTGCTTTACCCCTGGTACACAATACCATAGTTCTCCACTAATAACCCAACGTTGATTTTATAAAAACAACCATTTTGCAACAAAAAAATTCTATGGTATCCCGAACAAACAAGCCAACACTGCTCTATTAATAGACAACGCAGGTCGACGAAGTTGTTTTTGTTGTGACAGACAAAACCAACTAACATGGTTATGCTACTTCATTCAGGTAGAATGAAAGCATAGTGAGTGGAGAAAGATGTAAATGTTTATAAGTGCGATTGTAAGATTTAGAAGATTTTCCAAAAGAATTGTAGTTTTATTTAATTTTTTAGTTCCTCTTCAATTGAGCTAACGATCTCGTCACTTGGGTAAAAAATGTTTTTTGTCACAGAAGTTATTATTAAAATATCTTCTGTGGAGAATATCCCTGACAAACCGCAAGTAACTAATGAGGATTGGTGGTTCTTTCCGAAACCTAGGTATTTTCTGCCTTGCCCTTGGTGGACATTACCATCGTTCTCCACTAATAAGCAAACGTTCTATTAACAGTGTTCTAATGATAGACAAGGCACGGTCGACGGGGTTATTGTTGTAACAGACAAAACCAACTTACATGGTTATGCTACTTTGTTCAGGTAGACTGAAAGCATAACGAGTGGAGAAAGATGTAAATGTTTATACGTGCGATTGTAAGATTTAGAAGGGTTTCCAAAAGAATTTTAGTTTTAATTAATTCTTTTGTTCCTCTTCAATTGAGCTTACGATCTCGTCACTTGGGTAAAGAATGTTTTTTGTCACAGAAGTTATTATTAAAATATCTTCTGGGGGAATATCCCCGACAATAAACAAGGGAACTGATGAGGTTGGTGGCTCTTTCCGAAACCAAGGTATTTTCTGCCTTACCCCTGGTACACATTACCATCGTTCTCCACTAATAAACAAACGTTGTTTTTATAAAAACATCAAAATACTAAGGTATCCCGAACAAACAACCCAACGCTGTTCTATTAATAGACAAGACACGGTCGACAAAGAGGGTTTTTTTTGTGACAGACAAAACCAACTTACATGGTTATGCTACTTCGTTCAGGTAGAATGAAAGCATAATGAGCGTAGAAAGATGTAAATGTTTATAAGTGCGATTGTAAAAATGTAGAAGATTTTCCAAAAGATTTTAATTTTATTTAATTCTCTGGTTCCTCTTCTAATAAGCTTTCGATCCCGTTACTTGGTAAAAAATGTTTTTTGTCACAGAAGTTATTATTGAAATATCTCCCAGTCAAAAAACCAGGGAACGGATGAGAATTGGTGGCTATTTCCGAAACCTAGGTATTTTCTGCCTTACCCCAGATACACATTTCCATGGTTCTCCCCTAATAAACAAACGTTCTATTAACACTGTTCTACTAATAGATAAGGCACGGTCGACGAAGAGGTTTTTGTTGTAACAGACAAAACCAACGTACATGGTTATGCTACTTCGTTTACTACCCTGCCTACCCCTGGTACACATTACCACCGTTCTCCACTAAGAAACAAACGTTCTATTAACACTGTTCCATAAATAGAAAACACACGGTCGACGAAGAGGTTTTTGTCGGAACAGACAAAACCTACTGCTACTTCGTTCTGGTAGACCGAAAGCATAACGAGTGGAGAAATACGTAAATGTTTATAAGTACGATTGTAAAAATTTGGAAGATTTTCCAAAAGTATTTTAGTTTTGTTTAATTCGTTGGTTCCTCATCTTACAATCGTTGGTTTCCCAAGCTTACAATCTCGTCACTTTGGTAAAAAATACTTTTTGTCACAGAAGTTATTATTAAAATATCTTCTGGGGAGAATATCCCAGACAAAAATCAAGGAAACTGATGCGGATTGTTAGCTCTTTCCGAAACCTAGGTATTCACTGCCTTACCCCCTGGTAAACATTTCCATCGTTCTGCACTAATAAACAAACGTTGTTTTTTTAAAAACAACAATAAACGGGTTAAGCCTGGCCAGTTTGCAACAACAAAATACTATGTTATCCCGAACAAACAAGCCAACACTGTTCTATTAATAGACAAGGCACGGTGTACGAAGGAGTTTTTGTTGTTACAGACAAAACCAACTTACATAGTTATGCTACTTCGTTCAGGTAGAATGGAAGCATAGTGAGTGGAGAAAGATGTAAATGTTTTTAAGTCCGATTGTAAAAATTTAGAAGATTTTCCAAAAGAATTTTAGTTTTATAGTTCTACTACTAGATAAGGCATGGTCGACGAAGAGGTTTTTGTTGTAACAGACAAAACCAACTTGCATGGTTATGCTAATTCGTTCAGGTAAACCGTAGGCATAACGAGTGGAGAAACATGTAAATGTTTATAAGTGTGATTGTAAGATTTAGAAGGTTTTCTAAAAGAATTTTATTTTTTTTTATTTTTCGGTTCCTCTTCTATTGAGCTTACCATCTTGTCACTTGGGTAAAAAATGTTTTTTTTTGTCATATAAGTTATTTTTAAAATATCTTCCGGGAAGAATATACCAGATAATATCCCAGACAAAACACAAGGAACTGATGATGATTGGTGGCTCTTTCCGAAACCTAGGTATTTACTACCCTACCCCCTGGTAAACATTACCATCGTTCTCCACTAATAATCGAACGTTGTTTTTATTAAAACAACAGTGAAGGGGATTTAGCCTGACCAGTTCGCAACAACAGAATTCTATGTTATCCCGAAAAACAACCCAATACAGTGCTATTAATAGACAAGGCATGGTCGACGAAGAGGTTTTTGTTGTAACAGACAAAATCAACTCACATGGTTATGCTACTTCGTTCAGGTAAACCGTAGGCATAATGGTTCCTCTTCTATTGAGCTTACGATCTCGTCACTTGGGTAAAAATGTTTTTTTTTTATTGTCACAGAAGTTATTATTAAAATATCTTCTGGGGTGAAAATCCCAGACAAAAAACGAGGGAACTGATGAGGGTTGGTGGCCCCTTCCGAAACCTAGGTAATTTCTAACTTACCCATGGTACACATTACCATGGTTCTCCGCTAATAAACAAACGTTCTATTAATAGACAAGACACGGTCGACGAAGGGTTTTTTCGTAACGGACAAAACCAATTTACACGGTTATGCTACTTCGTTCAGGTAGAACGAAAGCATAACGAGCGGAGAAAGATGTAAATGTATATAAGTGGGATTGTAAAAATGTAGAAGATTTTCCAAAAGAATTTGAGTTTTATTCAATTCTCTGGTTCCACTTCTATTGAGCTTATGATCTCGGCTGTTGGGTAAAATATTTTTTTTTTTGTCACAGAAGTTATTATTAAAATATCTTCTGGGGAGAATATCCCAGACAAAAAACAAGGGAACTGATGTGGATTGGTGGCTCTTTCCGGAACCTAGGTATTTTCTGCCTTACCCCTGGTACACATAACCATCGGTCTCCACTAATAAACAAACGTTGTTTTTATAAAAACAACAATAAAGGGGTTAAGCCTGACCATTTTGCAACAACAAAATACTATGGTATCCCGAACAAACAAGCCAACACTGTTCTATTAATAGACAAGGCAGATGGACGAAGGGGTTTTTGTTGTGACAGACAAAATCAATTTACATAGTTATGCTACTTCGTTCAGGCAGAATGAAAGCATAATGAGTGGAGAAAGATGTAAATGTTTATAAGTGCGATTGTAATATTTAGAAGATTTTCCAAAAGAATTTTAGTTTTATTTAATTTTTGGTTCCTCTTCTATTGAGCTTTCGATCCCGTTACTTGGTAAAAAATATTTTTTGTCACAGAAGTTATTATTAAAATATCTCCCAGACAAAAAACCAGGGAACGGATGAGAATTGGTGGCTATTTCCGAAACCTAGGTATTTTCTGCCTTACCCCAGATACACATTTCCATGGTTCTCCGCTAATAAACAAACGTTCTATTAACACTGTTCTACTAATAGATAAGGCACGGTCGACGAAGAGGTTTTTGTTGTAACAGACAAAACCAACTTACATGGTTATGTTACTTCGTTCAGGCAGAATGAAAGCATAATGAGTGGAGAAAGATGTAAATGTTTATAAGTGCAATTGTAATATTTAGAAGATTTTCCAAAAGAATTTTAGTTTTATTTAATTTTTGGTTCCTCTTCCATTGAGCTTACGATCTCGTCACTTGGGTAAAAAATATTTTTTGTCACAGAAGTTATTATTAAAGTATCATCTGTGGAGAATATCCCAGACAAAACACAAGGAACTGATGTGGATTGGTGGCTCTTTCCGGAACCTAGGTATTTTCTGCCTTACTCCTGGTACACATAACCATCGTTCTCCACTAATAAACAAACGTTGTTTTTATAAAAACAACAATAAAGGCGTTAAGCCTGACCATTTTGCAACAACAAAATACTATGGTATCCCGAACAAACAAGCCAACTCTGTTCTATTAATAGACAAGGCAGGTCGACGAAAGGGTTTTTTTTTTGTGACAGACAAAACCAACTTACATGGTTATGTTACTTCGTTCAGGCAGAATGAAAGCATAATGAGTGGAGAAAGATGTAAATGTTTATAAGTGCGATTGTAATATTTAGAAGATTTTCCAAAAGAATTTTAGTTTTATTTAATTTTTGGTTCCTCTTCTATTGAGCTTACGATCTCGTCACTTGGGTAAAAAATGTTTTTTGTCACAGAAGTTATTATTAAAGTATCATCTGTGGAGAATATCCCAGACAAAACACAAGGAACTGATGTGGATTGGTGGCTCTTTCCGGAACCTAGGTATTTTCTGCCTTACCCCTGGTACACATAACCATCGTTCTCCACTAATAAACAAACGTTGTTTTTATAAAAACAACAATAAAGGCGTTAAGCCTGACCATTTTGCAACAACAAAATACTATGGTATCCCGAACAAACAAGCCAACTCTGTTCTATTAATAGACAAGGCAGGTCGACGAAAGGGTTTTTTTTGTGACAGACAAAACCAACTTACATGGTTATGTTACTTCGTTCAGACAGAATGAAAGCATAATGAGTGGAGAAAGATGTAAATGTTTATAAGTGCGATTGTAATATTTAGAAGATTTTCCAAAAGAATTTTAGTTTTATTTCATTTGTGGTTCCTCTTCTATTGAGCTTTCGATCTCGTTACTTGGGTAAAAAATGTTTTTTGTCACAGAAGTTATTATTAAAATATCTCCCAGACAAAAAACTAGGGAACGGATGAGAATTGGTGGCTATTTCCGAAACCTAGGTATTTTCTGCCTTACCCCAGATACACATTTCCATGGTTCTCCACTAATAAACAAACACTGTTCTACTAATAGACAAGACACGGTCAACGAAAAGGTTTTTGTTGTAACAGACAAAACCAACTTACATGGTTATGCTACTTCGTTCATGTAGAACGGAAATATAACGAGCGGAGAAAGATGTAAATGTTTATAAGTGCGACTGTAAAAATGTAGAAGATTTTCCAAAAAAAATTTAGTTTTATTTAATTCTCTGGTTCCTCTTCTATTGAGCTTACGATCTCGGCACTCGGGTAAAAATGTTTTTTTGTCACAGAAGTTATTATTAAAATAGATTCTGGGGAGAATATCCCATGCAAAAAACAAGGGCACTGATGTGGATCGGTGGCTTTTTCCGGAACCTAGGTATTTTCTGCTTTACCCCTGGTACACAATACCATAGTTCTCCACTAATAACCCAACGTTGATTTTATAAAAACAACCATTTTGCAACAAAAAAATTCTATGGTATCCCGAACAAACAAGCCAACACTGCTCTATTAATAGACAACGCAGGTCGACGAAGTTGTTTTTGTTGTGACAGACAAAACCAACTTACATGGTTATGCTACTTCATTCAGGTAGAATGAAAGCATAGTGAGTGGAGAAAGATGTAAATGTTTATAAGTGCGATTGTAAGATTTAGAAGATTTTCCAAAAGAATTGTAGTTTTATTTAATTTTTTAGTTCCTCTTCAATTGAGCTAACGATCTCGTCACTTGGATAAAAAATGTTTTTTGTCACAGAAGTTATTATTAAAATATCTTCTGTGGAGAATATCCCTGACAAACCGCAAGTAACTAATGAGGATTGGTGGTTCTTTCCGAAACCTAGGTATTTTCTGCCTTGCCCTTGGTGGACATTACCATCGTTCTCCACTAATAAGCAAACGTTCTATTAACAGTGTTCTAATGATAGACAAGGCACGGTCGACGGGGTTATTGTTGTAACAGACAAAACCAACTTACATGGTTATGCTACTTTGTTCAGGTAGACTGAAAGCATAACGAGTGGAGAAAGATGTAAATGTTTATACGTGCGATTGTAAGATTTAGAAGGGTTTCCAAAAGAATTTTAGTTTTATTTAATTCTTTTGTTCCTCTTCAATTGAGCTTACGATCTCGTCACTTGGGTAAAGAATGTTTTTTGTCACAGAAGTTATTATTAAAATATCTTCTGGGGGAATATCCCCGACAATAAACAAGGGAACTGATGAGGTTGGTGGCTCTTTCCGAAACCAAGGTATTTTCTGCCTTACCCCTGGTACACATTACCATCGTTCTCCACTAATAAACAAACGTTGTTTTTATAAAAACATCAAAATACTAAGGTATCCCGAACAAACAACCCAACGCTGTTCTATTAATAGACAAGACACGGTCGACAAAGAGGGTTTTGTTGTAACAGACAAAACCAACTTACATGGTTATGCTACTTCGTTCAGGTAGAATGAAAGCATAATGAGCGTAGAAAGATGTAAATGTTTATAAGTGCGATTGTAAAAATGTAGAAGATTTTCCAAAAGGATTTTAATTTTATTTAATTCTCTGGTTCCTCTTCTAATAAGCTTACGATCTCGTCACTTGGGTAAAAACTGTTTTTTTCTTTTCACAGAAGTTATTACGAAAATATCTTCTGGGGAGAAAATATTATTTTTTGTCACAGAAGTTATAATTAAAATATCTTTTGGGGATAAAATCCCAGACAAAAAACAAGGGAACTGATGAGGATTTGGTGGCTCTTTCCGAAACATTGGTATTTCCTGACCTACCCCTGGCACACATTACCATCGTTCTCCACTAAGAAACAAACGTTTTATTAACACTGTTCCATAAATAGAAAAGACACGGTCGACGAAGAGGTTTTTGTCGTAACAGACAAAAACAACACATGGTTGTGCTGCTTCCTTCAGGTAGACCGAAAGCATAACGAGTGGAGAAATATATAAATATTTATAAGTGCGATTGTAAAAATTTAGAAGATTTTCCAAAAGAATTTTAGTTTTATTTAATTTTCTGGTTTCTCCTCTATTTAGCTTACAATCTCGTCACTTTGGTAAACAATGTTTTTTGTCACATAAGTTATTATTAAAATATCTTCTGTGGAGAATATCCCTGACAAACCGCAAGTAACTAATGAGGATTGGTGGCTCTTTCCGAAACCTAGGTATCTCCTGCCTTGCCCTTGGTACACATTACCATCGTTCTCCACTTATAAACAAATGTTCTATTAACACTGTTCTATTAAGAGACAAGTCACGGTCGACGGGGTTATTGTTGTAACAGACAAAACCAACTTACATAGTTATGCTACTTCGTTCATGTAGAACGGAAATATAACGAGCGGAGAAAGATGTAAATGTTTATAAGTGCGACTGTAAAAATGTAGAAGATTTTCCAAAAAAAATTTAGTTTTATTTAATTCTCTGGTTCCTCTTCTATTGAGCTTACGATCACGGCACTCGGGTAAAAATGTTTTTTTTTGTCACAGAAGTTATTATTAAAATAGATTCTGGGGAGAATATCCCAGACAATAAGCTAGGGAATTGATGAGGATTGGTGGCTCTTTCCGAAACCTAGGTATTTTCTGACTTAGCCTGGTATACATTACCATGGTTCTGCGCTGATAAACAAACGTGCTATTAATAGACGAGACACGGTCGACGAAGGGAGTTTTTCGTAACAGACAAAACCAACTTACATGGTTATGCTACTTCGTTCAGGTAGAAAGAAAGCATTTCGAGCGGAGAAAGATGTAAATGTTTATAACTGCGATTATAAGATTTAGAAGGTTTTCCAACAGAATTTTAGCTTTTTTTTAATTCTTTGGTTCCGCTTCTAACAAGCTTACGATCTCGTCACTTGGGAACAATGTTTTTTTTTTGTCACAGAAGTTATTATTAAAATATCTTCTGGGGTGAAAATCCCAGACAAAAAAACGAGGGAACTGATGAGGGTTGGTGGCTCTTTCCGAAACCTAGGTATTTTCTGACTTACCCATGGTACACATTATCATGGTTCTCCGCTAATAATCAAAAGTTCTATTAATAGACAAGACACGGTCGACGAAGGGGTTTTTTTCGAAACAGACAAAACCAACTTACATGGTTATGTAACTTCGTTCAGGTAGAATGAAAGCATAATGAGCGTAGAAAGATGTAAATGTTTATAAGTGCGATTGTAAAAATGTAGAAGATTTTCCAAAAGAATTTTAGTTTTATTTAATTTTCTGGTTTCTCCTCTATTTAGCTTACAATCTCGTCACTTTGGTAAACAATGTTTTTTGTCACATAAGTTATTATTAAAATATCTTCTGTGGAGAATATCCCTGACAAACCGCAAGTAACTAATGAGGATTGGTGGCTCTTTCCGAAACCAAGGTATTTTCTGCCTTACCCCTGGTACACATTACCATCGTTCTCCACTAATAAACAAACGTTGTTTTTATAAAAACATCAAAATACTAAGGTATCCGAACAAACAACCCAACGCTGTTCTATTAATAGGCAAGACACGGTCGACAAAGAGGGTTTTGTTGTAAGAGACAAAACCAACTTACATGGTTATGCTACTTCGTTCAGGTAGAACGAAAGCATAACGAGCGGAGAAAGATGTAAATGTTTATAAATGCGATTGTAAAAATGTAGAAGATTTTCCAAAAGAATTTTAGTTTTATTTAATTCTCTGGTTCCTCTTCTATTGAACTTATGATCTCGGCACTCGGGTAAAAAATGTTTTTTGTCACAGAAGTTATTATTAAAATATCTTCTGGGGAGAATATCCCAGACAATAAGCGAGGGAATTGATGAGGATTGGTGGCTCTTTCCGAAACCTAGGTATTTTCTGACTTAGCCTGGTACACATTACCATGGTTCTGCGCTGATAAACAAACGTTCTATTATTAGACAAGACACGGTCGACGAAGTTAGTTTTTTCGTAACAGACAAAACCAACTTACATGGTTATGCTACTTCGTTCAGGTAGAAAGAAAGCATTTCGAGCGGAGAAAGATGTAAATGTTTATAACTGCGATTATAAGATTTAGAAGGTTTTGCAACAGAATTTTAGTTTTATTTAATTCTTTGGTTCCGCTTCTATTGAACTTACGATCTCGTCACTTGGGAAAAATGTTTTTTTTTTTTTTTGTCACAGAAGTTATTATTAAAATATCTTCTGGGGTGAAAATCCCAGACAAAAAAACGAGGGAACTGATGAGGGTTGGTGGCTCTTTCCGAAACCTAGGTATTTTCTGACTTACCCATGGTACACATTATCATGGTTCTCCGCTAATAATCAAAAGTTCTATTAATAGACAAGACACGGTCGACGAAGGGGTTTTTTTCGAAACAGACAAAACCAACTTACATGGTTATGTAACTTCGTTCAGGTAGAATGAAAGCATAATGAGCGTAGAAAGATGTAAATGTTTATAAGTGCGATTGTAAAAATGTAGAAGATTTTCCAAAAGAATTTTAGTTTTATTTAATTTTCTGGTTTCTCCTCTATTTAGCTTACAATCTCGTCACTTTGGTAAACAATGTTTTTTGTCACATAAGTTAGTATTAAAATATCTTCTGTGGAGAATATCCCTGACAAACCGCAAGTAACTAATGAGGATTGGTGGCTCTTTCCGAAACCTAGGTATCTCCTGCCTTGCCCTTGGTACACATTACCATCGTTCTCCACTTATAAACAAATGTTCTATTAACACTGTTCTATTAATAGACAAGTCACGGTCGACGGGGTTATTGTTGTAACAGACAAAACCAACTTACATAGTTATGCTACTTCGTTCATGTAGAACGGAAATATAACGAGCGGAGAAAGATGTAAATGTTTATAAGTGCGACTGTAAAAATGTAGAAGATTTTCCAAAAAAAAATTAGTTTTATTTTATTCTCTGGTTCCTCTTCTATTGAGCTTACGATCTCGGCACTCGGGTAAAAATGTTTTTTTTGTCACAGAAGTTATTATTAAAATAGATTCTGGGGAGAATATCCCATGCAAAAAACAAGGGCACTGATGTGGATCGGTGGCTCTTTCCGGAACCTAGGTATTTTCTGCTTTACCCCTGGTACACAATACCATAGTTCTCCACTAATAACCCAACGTTGATTTTATAAAAACAACAAAAAGGGGTTAAGCCTGACCATTTTGCAACAAAAAAATTCTATGGTATCCCGAACAAACAAGCCAACACTGCTCTATTAATAGACAACGCAGGTTGACGAAGGGGTTTTTGTTGTGACAGACAAAACCAACTTACATGGTTATTCTACTTCATTCAGGTAGAATGAAAGCATAGTGAGTGGAGAAAGATGTAAATGTTTATAAGTGCGATTGTAAGATTTAGAAGATTTTCCAAAAGAATTGTAGTTTTATTTAATTCTTTGGTTCCTCTTCTATTGAGCTAACGATCTCGTCACTTGGGTAAAAAATGTTTTTTGTCACAGAAGTTATTATTAAAATATCTTCTGTGGAGACTATCCCTGACAAACCGCAAGTAACTAATGAGGATTGGTGGTTCTTTCCGAAACCTAGGTATTTTCTGCCTTGCCCTTGGTGGACATTCTCCACTAATAAGCAAACGTTCTATTAACAGTGTTCTAATAATAGACAAGGCACGGTCGACGGGGTTATTGTTGTAACAGACAAAACCAACTTACATGGTTATGCTACTTTGTTCAGGTAGACCGAAAGCATAACGAGTGGAGAAAGTTGTAAATGTTTATACGTGCGATTGTAAGATTTAGAAGGGTTTCCAAAAGAATTTTAGTTTTATTTAATTCTTTTGTTCCTCTTCTATTGAGCTTACGATCTCGTCACTTGGGTAAAGAATGTTTTTTGTCACAGAAGTTATTATTAAAATATCTTCTGGAGGGAATATCCCCGACAATAAACAAGGGAACTGATGAGGTTGGTGGCTCTTTCCGAAACCAAGGTATTTTCTGCCTTACCCCTGGTACACATTACCATCGTTCTCCACTAATAAACAAACGGTGTTTTTATAAAAACATCAAAATACTAAGGTATCCGAACAAACAACCCAACGCTGTTCTATTAATAGGCAAGACACGGTCGACAAAGAGGGTTTTGTTGTAAGAGACAAAACCAACTTACATGGTTATGCTACTTCGTTCAGGTAGAACGAAAGCATAACGAGCGGAGAAAGATGTAAATGTTTATAAGTGCGATTGTAAAAATGTAGAAGATTTTCCAAAAGAATTTTAGTTTTATTTAATTCTCTGGTTCCTCTTCTATTGAACTTACGATCTCGGCACTCGGGTAAAAAATGTTTTTTGTCACAGAAGTTATTATTAAAATATCTTCTGGGGAGAATATCCCAGACAATAAGCGAGGGAATTGATGAGGATTGGTGGCTCTTTCCGAAACCTAGGTATTTTCTGACTTAGCCTGGTACACATTACCATGGTTCTGCGCTGATAAACAAACGTTCTATTATTAGACAAGACACGGTCGACGAAGGGGTTTTTTTCGAAACAGACAAAACCAACTTACATGGTTATGTAACTTCGTTCAGGTAGAATGAAAGCATAATGAGCGTATTATTGTTCCATAAGTAGAAAAGACACGGTCGACGAAGAGGTTTTTGTCGTAACAGACAAAAACAACACATGGTTGTGCTGCTTCCTTCAGGTAGACCGAAAGCATAACGAGTGGAGAAATATGTAAATATTTATAAGTGCGATTGTAAAAATTTAGAAGATTTTCCAAAAGAATTTTAGTTTTATTTAATTTTCTGGTTCCTCCTCTATTTAGCTTACAATCTCGTCACTTTGGTAAAAAATGTTTTTTGTCACATAAGTTATTATTAAAATATCTTCTGTGGAGAATATCCCTGACAAACCGCAAGTAACTAATGAGGATATGTGGCTCTTTCCGAAACCTAGGTATTTTCTGCCTTGCCCTTGGTGGACATTACCATCGTTCTCCACTAATAAACAAACGTTGTTTTTATAAAAACAACAATAAAGGGGTTAAGCCAGACCAGTTTGCAACAACAAAATACTATGTTATCCCGAACAAACAAGCCAACTCTGTTCTATTAATAGACAAGGCAGGTCGACGAAAGGGTTTTTTTTTGTGACAGACAAAACCAACTTACATGGTTATGTTACTTCGTTCAGGCAGAATGAAAGCATAATGAGTGGAGAAAGATGTAAATGTTTATAAGTGCGATTGTAATATTTAGAAGATTTTCCAAAAGAATTTTAGTTTTATTTAATTTTTGGTTCCTCTTCTATTGAGCTTTCGATCTCGTTACTTTTGTAAAAAATGTTTTTTGTCACAGAAGTTATTATTAAAATATCTCCCAGACAAAAAACCAGGGAACGGATGAGAATTGGTGGCTATTTCCGAAACCTAGGTATTTTCTGCCTTACCCCAGATACACATTTCCATGGTTCTCCACTAATAAACAAACGTTCTATTAACACTGTTCTACTAATATACAAGACACGGTCGACGAAAAGGTTTTTGTTGTAACAGACAAAACCAACTTACATAGTTATGCTACTTCGTTCATGTAGAACGGAAATATAACGAGCGGAGAAAGATGTAAATGTTTATAAGTGCGACTGTAAAAATGTAGAAGATTTTCCAAAAAAAATTTAGTTTTATTTAATTCTCTGGTTCCTCTTCTATTGAGCTTACGATCTCGGCACTCGGGTAAAAATGTTTTTTTGTCACAGAAGTTATTATTAAAATAGATTCTGGGGAGAATATCCCATGCAAAAAACAAGGGCACTGATGTGGATCGGTGGCTCTTTCCGGAACCTAGGTATTTTCTGCTTTACCCCTGGTACACAATACCATAGTTCTCCACTAATAACCCAACGTTGATTTTATAAAAACAACAAAAAGGGGTTAAGCCTTACCATTTTGCAACAAAAAAATTCTATGGTATCCCGAACAAACAAGCCAACACTGCTCTATTAATAGACAACGCAGGTCGACGAAGGGGTTTTTGTTGTGACAGACAAAACCAACTTACATGGTTATGCTACTTCATTCAGGTAGAATGAAAGCATAGAGAGTGGAGAAAGATGTAAATGTTTATAAGTGCGATTGTAAGATTTAGAAGATTTTCCAAAAGAATTGTAGTTTTATTTAATTCTTTGGTTCCTCTTCTATTGAGCTAACGATCTCGTCACTTGGGTAAAAAATGTTTTTTGTTTTTATAAAAACATCAAAATACTAAGGTATCCCGAACAAACAACCCAACTCTGTTCTATTAATAGACAAGGCAGGTCGACGAAAGGGTTTTTTTTTGTGACAGACAAAACCAACTTACTTGGTTATGTTACTTCGTTCAGGCAGAATGAAAGCATAATGAGTGGAGAAAGATGTAAATGTTTATAAATGCGATTGTAAAAATGTAGAAGATTTTCCAAAAGAATTTTAGTTTTATTTAATTCTCCGGTTCCTCTTCTATTGAACTTACGATCTCGGCACTCGGGTAAAAATGTTTTTTTGTCACAGAAGTTATTATTAAATTATCTTCTGGGGGGAATATCCCCGACAATAAACAAGGGAACTGATGAGGTTGGTGGCTCTTTCCGAAACCAAGGTATTTTCTGCCTTACCCCTGGTACACATTACCATCGTTCTCCACTAATAAACAAACGTTGTTTTTATAAAAACATCAAAATACTAAGGTATCCCGAACAAAAAACCCAACGCTGTTCTATTAATAGACAAGACACGGTCGACGAAGGGAGTTTTTTCGTAACAGACAAAACCAACTTACATGGTTATGCTACTTCGTTCAGGTAGAAAGAAAGCATTTCGAGCGGAGAAAGATGTAAATGTTTATAACTGCGATTATAAGATTTTGAAGGTTTTCCAACAGAATTTTAGTTTTATTTAATTCTTTGGTTCCGCTTCTAACAAGCTTACGATCTCGTCACTTGGGAAAAAATGTTTTTTTTTTTTTGTCACAGAAGTTATTATTAAAATATCTTCTGGGGTGAAAATCCCAGACAAAAAAACGAGGGAACTGATGAGGGTTGGTGGCTCTTTCCGAAACCTAGGTATTTTCTGACTTACCCATGGTACACATTACCATGGTTCTCCGCTAATAAACAAACGTTCTATTAATAGACAAGACACGGTCGACGAAGGGGTTTTTTTTCGAAACAGACAAAACCAACTTACATGGTTATGTAACTTCGTTCAGGTAGAATGAAAGCATAATGAGCGTAGAAAGATGTAAATGTTTATAAGTGCGATTGTAAAAATGTAGAAGATTTTCCAAAACGATTTTAATTTTATTTAATTCTCTGGTTCCTCTTCTAATAAGCTTACGATCTCGTCACTTGGGTAAAGAATGTTTTTTGTCACAGAAGTTATTATTAAAATATCTTCTGGGGGGAATATCCCCGACAATAAACAAGGGAACTGATGAGGTTGGTGGCTCTTTCCGAAACCAAGGTATTTTCTGCCTTACCCCTGGTACACATTACCATCGTTCTCCACTAATAAACAAACGTTGTTTTTATAAAAACATCAAAATACTAAGGTATCCCGAACAAAAAACCCAACGCTGTTCTATTAATAGGCAAGACACGGTCGACAAAGAGGGTTTTGTTGTAACAGACAAAACAAACTTACATGGTTATGCTACTTCGTTCAGGTAGAACGAAAGCATAACGAGCGGAGAAAGATGTAAATGTTTATAAGTGCGATTGTAAAAATGTAGAAGATTTTCCAAAAGAATTTTAGTTTTATTTAATTCTCTGGTTCCTCTTCTATTGAACTTACGATCTCGGCACTCGGGTAAAAAATGTTTTTTGTCACAGAAGTTATTATTAAAATATCTTCTGGGGAGAATATCCCAGACAATAAGCGAGGGAATTGATGAGGATTGGTGGCTCTTTCCGAAACCTAGGTATTTTCTGACTTAGCCTGGTACACATTACCATGGTTCTGCGCTGATAAACAAACGTTCTATTAATAGACAAGACACGGTCGACGAAGGGAGTTTTTTCGTAACAGACAAAACCAACTTACATGGTTATGCTACTTCGTTCAGGTAGAAAGAAAGCATTTCGAGCGGAGAAAGATGTAAATGTTTATAACTGCGATTATAAGATTTTGAAGGTTTTCCAACAGAATTTTAGTTTTATTTAATTCTTTGGTTCCGCTTCTATTGAACTTACGATCTCGTCACTTGGGAAAAATGTTTTTTTTTTTGTCACAGAAGTTATTATTAAAATATCTTCTGGGGTGAAAATCCCAGACAAAAAAACGAGGGAACTGATGAGGGTTGGTGGCTCTTTCCGAAACCTAGGTATTTTCTGACTTACCCATGGTACACATTACCATGGTTCTCCGCTAATAAACAAACGTTCTATTAATGGACAAGACACGGTCGACGAAGGGTTTTTTTTTCGAAACAGACAAAACCAACTTACATGGTTATGTAACTTCGTTCAGGTAGAATGAAAGCATAATGAGCGTATTATTGTTCCATAAGTAGAAAAGACACGGTCGACGAAGAGGTTTTTGTCGTAACAGACAAAAACAACACATGGTTGTGCTGCTTCCTTCAGGTAGACCGAAAGCATAACGAGTGGAGAAATATGTAAATATTTATAAGTGCGATTGTAAAAATTTAGAAGATTTTCCAAAAGAATTTTAGTTTTATTTAATTTTCTGGTTCCTCCTCTATTTAGCTTACAATCTCGTCAATTTGGTAAAAAATATTTTTTGTCACATAAGTTATTATTAAAATATCTTCTGTGGAGAATATCCCTGACAAACCGCAAGTAACTAATGAGGATTGGTGGCTCTTTCCGAAACCTAGGTATTTTCTGCCTTGCCCTTGGTGGACATTACCATCGTTCTCCACTAATAAACAAACGTTGTTTTTATAAAAACAACAATAAAGGGGTTAAGCCAGACCAGTTTGCAACAACAAAATACTATGTTATCCCGAACAAACAAGCCAACTCTGTTCTATTAATAGACAAGGCAGGTCGACGAAAGGGTTTTTTTTTTGTGACAGACAAAACCAACTTACATGGTTATGTTACTTCGTTCAGGCAGAATGAAAGCATAATGAGTGGAGAAAGATGTAAATGTTTATAAGTGCGATTGTAATATTTAGAAGATTTTCCAAAAGAATTTTAGTTTTATTTAATTTTTGGTTCCTCTTCTATTGAGCTTTCGATCTCGTTACTGGGGTAAAAAATGTTTTTTGTCACAGAAGTTATTATTAAAATATCTCCCAGACAAAAAAACAGGGAACGGATGAAAATTGGTGGCTATTTGCGAAACCTAGGTATTTTCTGCCTTACCCCAGATACACATTTCCATGGTTCTCCACTAATAAACAAACGTTCTATTAACACTGTTCAACTAATATACAAGACACGGTCGACGAAAAGGTTTTTGTTGTAACAGACAAAACCTACTTACATGGTTATGCTACTTTGTTCAGGTAGACCGAAAGCATAACGAGTGGAGAAAGATGTAAATGTTTATACGTGCGATTGTAAGATTTAGAAGATTTTCCAAAAGAATTTTAGTTTTATTTAATTTTTGGTTCCTCTTCTATTGAGCTTACGATCTCGGCACTCGGGTAAAAATGTTTTTTTGTCACAGAAGTTATTATTAAAATAGATTCTGGGGAGAATATCCCATGCAAAAAACAAGGGCACTGATGTAGAAAGGTGGCTCTTTCCGGAACCTAGGTATTTTCTGCTTTACCCCTGGTACACAATACCATAGTTATCCACTAATAACCCAACGTTGATTTTATAAAAACAACAAAAAGGGGTTAAGCCTGACCATTTTGCAACAAAAAAATTCTATGGTATCCCGAACAAACAAGCCAACACTGCTCTATTAATAGACAACGCAGGTCGACGAAGAGGTTTTTGTTGTGACAGACAAAACCAACTTACATGGTTATGCTACTTTGTTCAGGTAGACCGAAAGCATAACGAGTGGAGAAAGATGTAAATGTTTATACGTGCGATTGTAAGATTTAGAAGGGTTTCCAAAAGAATTTTAGTTTTATTTAATTCTTTTGTTCCTCTTCTATTGAGCTTACGATCTCGTCACTTGGGTAAAGAATGTTTTTTGTCACAGAAGTTATTATTAAAATATCTTCTGGGGGGAATATCCCCGACAATAAACAAGGGAACTGATGAGGTTGGTGGCTCTTTCCGAAACCAAGGTATTTTCTGCCTTAACCCTAGTACACATTACCATGGTTCTCCACTAATAAACAAACGTTGTTTTTATAAAAACATCAAAATACTAAGGTGTCCCGAACAAACAACCCAACTCTGTTCTATTAATAGACAAGGCAGGTCGACGAAAGGGTTTTTTTTTTGTGACAGACAAAACCAACTTACATGGTTATGTAACTTCGTTCAGGCAGAATGAAAGCATAATGAGTGGAGAAAGATGTAAATGTTTATAAATGCGATTGTAAAAATGTAGAAGATTTTCCAAAAGAATTTTAGTTTTATTTAATTCTCCGGTTCCTCTTCTATTGAACTTACGATCTCGGCACTCGGGTAAAAAATGTATTTTGTCACAGAAGTTATTATTAAATTATCTTCTGGGGAGAATATCCCAGACAATAAGCGAGGGAATTGATGAGGATTGGTGGCTCTTTCCGAAACCTAGGTATTTTCTGACTTAGCCTGGTGCACATTA
This sequence comes from Musca domestica, assembly GCF_030504385.1. Taxonomy (NCBI): domain Eukaryota; kingdom Metazoa; phylum Arthropoda; class Insecta; order Diptera; family Muscidae; genus Musca; species Musca domestica. The sequence goes on from NW_026712428.1 coordinate 24,382, forward strand.
CTATGGTTCTGCGCTGATAAACAAACGTTCTATTAATAGACAAGACACGGTCGACGAAGGGAGTTTTTTCGTAACAGACAAAACCAACTTACATGGTTATGCTACTTCGTTCAGGTAGAAAGAAAGCATAACGAGCGGAGAAAGATGTAAATGTTTATAACTACGATCATAAGATTTAGAAGGTTTTCCAACAGAATTTTAGTTTTATTTAACTCTTTGGTTCCGCTTCTAACACGCTTACGATCTCGTCACTTGGGAAAAATGTTTTTTTTTTGACACAGAAGTTATTATTAAAATATCTTCTGGGGTGAAAATCCCAGACAAAAAAGCGAGGGAACTGATGAGGGTTGGTGGCTCTTTCCGAAACCTAGGTATTTTCTGACTTACCCATGGTACACATTACCATGGTTCTCCGCTAATAAACAAACGTTCTATTAATAGACAAGACACGGTCGACGAAGGGGTTTTTTTCGAAACAGACAAAACCAACTTACATGGTTATGCAACTTCGTTCAGGTGAATGAAAGCATAATGAGCGTAGAAAGATGTAAATGTTTATAAGTGCGATTGTAAAAATGTAGAAGATTTTCCAAAAGGATTTTAATTTTATTTAATTCTCTGGTTCCTCTTCTAATAAGCTTACGATCTCGTCACTTGGGTAAAAACTGTTTTTTTCTTTCCACAGAAGTTATTACGAAAATTTCTTTTGGGGAGAAAATATTTTTTTTTGTCACAGAAGTTATAATTAAAATATCTTTTGGGGATAAAATCCCAGACAAAAAACAGGGGAACTGATGAGGATTTGGTGGCTCTTTCCGAAACATTGGTATTTCCTGACCTACCCCTGGTACACATTACCATCGTTCTCCACTAAGAAACAAACGTTCTAATAACACTGTTCCTAAATAGAAAACACACGGTCGACGAAGAGATTTTTGTCGTAACAGACAAAAACAACACATGGTTGTGCTGCTTCCTTCAGGTAGACCGAAAGCATAACGAGTGGAGAAATGTGTAAATATTTATAAGTGCGATTGTAAAAATTTAGAAGATTTTCCAAAAGAATTTTAGTTTTATTTAATTTTCTGGTTCCTCCTCTATTTAGCTTACAATCTCGTCACTTTGGTAAAAAATGTTTTTTTGTCACAGAAGTTATTATTAAAATATCTTCTGTGGAGAATATCCCTGACAAACCGCAAGTAACTAATGAGGATTGGTGGCTCTTTCCGAAACCTAGGTATTTTCTGCCTTGACCTTGGTGGACATTACCATCGTTCTCCACTAATAAGCAAACGTTCTATTAACAGTGTTCTAATAATAGACAAGGCACGGTCGACGGGGTTATTGTTGTAACAGACAAAACCAACTTACATGGTTATGCTACTTTGTTCAGGTAGACCGAAAGCATAACGAGTGGAGAAAGATGTAAATGTTTATACGTGCGATTGTAAGATTTAGAAGGGTTTCCAAAAGAATTTTAGTTTTATTTAATTCTTTTGTTCCTCTTCTATTGAGCTTACGATCTCGTCACTTGGGTAAAGAATGTTTTTTGTCACAGAAGTTATTATTAAAATATCTTCTGGGGGAATATCCCCGACAATAAACAAGGGAACTGATGAGGTTGGTGGCTCTTTCCGAAACCAAGGTATTTTCTGCCTTAACCCTGGTACACATTACCATGGTTCTCCACTAATAAACAAACGTTGTTTTTATAAAAACATCAAAATACTAAGGTATTCCGAACAAACAACCCAACTCTGTTCTATTAATAGACAAGGCAGGTCGACGAAAGGGTTTTTTTTTGTGACAGACAAAACCAACTTACATGGTTATGTTACTTCGTTCAGGCAGAATGAAAGCATAATGAGTGGAGAAAGATGTAAATGTTTATAAATGCGATTGTAAAAATGTAGAAGATTTTCCAAAAGAATTTTAGTTTTATTTAATTCTCCGGTTCCTCTTCTATTGAACTTACGATCTCGGCACTCGGGTAAAAAATGTTTTTTGTCACAGAAGTTATTATTAAAATATCTTCTGGGGAGAATATCCCAGACAATAAGCGAGGGAATTGATGAGGATTGGTGGCTCTTTCCGAAACCTAGATATTTTCTGACTTAGCCTGGTGCACATTACCATGGTTCTGCGCTGATAAACAAACGTTCTATTAATAGACAAGACACGGTCGACGAAGGGAGTTTTTTCGTAACAGACAAAACCAACTTACATGGTTATGCTACTTCGTTCAGGTAGAAAGAAAGCATAACGAGCGGAGAAAGATGTAAATGTTTATAACTGCGATCATAAGATTTAGAAGGTTTTCCAACAGAATTTTAGTTTTATTTAATTCTTTGGTTCCGCTTCTAACACGCTTACGATCTCGTCACTTGGGAAAAATGTTTTTTTTTTTTTTTTGACACAGAAGTTATTATTAAAATATCTTCTGGGGTGAAAATCCCAGACAAAAAAGCGAGGGAACTGATGAGGGTTGGTGGCTCTTTCCGAAACCTAGGTATTTTCTGACTTACCCATGGTACACATTACCATGGTTCTCCGCTAATAAACAAACGTTCTATTAACAGACAAGACACGGTCGACGAAGGGGTTTTTTTTTCGAAACAGACAAAACCAACTTACATGGTTATGCAACTTCGTTCAGGTAGAATGAAAGCATAATGAGCGTAGAAAGATGTAAATGTTTATAAGTGCGATTGTAAAAATGTAGAAGGTTTTCCAAAAGGATTTTAATTTTATTTAATTCTCTGGTTCCTCTTCTAATAAGCTTACGATCTCGTCACTTGGGTAAAAACTGTTTTTTTCTTTCCACAGAAGTTATTACGAAAATATCTTCTGGGAGAAAATATTTTTTTTTGTCACAGAAGTTATAATTAAAATATCTTTTGGGGATAAAATCCCAGACAAAAAACAAGGGAACTGATGAGGATTTGGTGGCTCTTTCCGAAACATTGGTATTTCCTGACCTACCCCTGGTACACATTACCATCGTTCTCCACTAAGAAACAAACGTTCTATTAACACTGTTCCATAAATAGAAAACACACGGTCGACGAAGAGATTTTTGTCGTAACAGACAAAAACAACACATGGTTGTGCTTCTTCCTTCAGGTAGACCGAAAGCATAACGAGTGGAGAAATGTGTAAATATTTATAAGTGCGATTGTAAAAATTTAGAAGATTTTCCAAAAGAATTTTAGTTTTATTTAATTTTCTGGTTCCTCCTCTATTTAGCTTACAATCTCGTCACTTTGGTAAAAAATGTTTTTTGTCACAGAAGTTATTATTAAAATATCTTCTGTGGAGAATATCCCTGACAAACCGCAAGTAACTAATGAGGATTGGTGGCTCTTTCCGAAACCTAGGTATTTTCTGCCTTGCCCTTGGTGGACATTACCATCGTTCTCCACTAATAAGCAAACGTTCTATTAACAGTGTTCTAATAATAGACAAGGCACGGTCGACGGGGTTATTGTTGTAACAGACAAAACCAACTTACATGGTTATGCTACTTTGTTCAGGTAGACCGAAAGCATAACGAGTGGAGAAAGATGTAAATGTTTATACGTGCGATTGTAAGATTTAGAAGGGTTTCCAAAAGAATTTTAGTTTTATTTAATTCTTTTGTTCCTCTTCTATTGAGCTTACGATCTCGTCACTTGGGTAAAGAATGTTTTTTGTCACAGAAGTTATTATTAAAATATCTTCTGGGGGGAATATCCCCGACAATAAACAAGGGAACTGATGAGGTTGGTGGCTCTTTCCGAAACCAAGGTATTTTCTGCCTTACCCCTGGTACACATTACCATCGTTCTCCACTATTAAACAAACGTTGTTTTTATAAAAACATCAAAATACTAAGGTATCCCGAACAAACAACCCAACTCTGTTCTATTAATAGACAAGGCAGGTCGACGAAAGGGTTTTTTTTGTGACAGACAAAACCAACTTACATGGTTATGTTACTTCGTTCAGGCAGAATGAAAGCATAATGAGTGGAGAAAGATGTAAATGTTTATAAATGCGATTGTAAAAATGTAGAAGATTTTCCAAAAGAATTTTAGTTTTATTTAATTCTCCGGTTCCTCTTCTATTGAACCTACGATCTCGGCACTCGGGTAAAAAATGTTTTTTGTCACAGAAGTTATTATTAAAATATCTTCTGGGGAGAATATCCCAGACAATAAGCGAGGGAATTGATGAGGATTGGTGGCTCTTTCCGAAACCTAGGTATTTTCTGACTTAGCCTGGTGCACATTACCATGGTTCTGCGCTGATAAACAAACGTTCTATTAATAGACAAGACACGGTCGACGAAGGGAGTTTTTTCGTAACAGACAAAACCAACTTACATGGTTATGCTACTTCGTTCAGGTAGAAAGAAAGCATAACGAGCGGAGAAAGATGTAAATGTTTATAACTGCGATCATAAGATTTAGAAGGTTTTCCAACAGAATTTTAGTTTTATTTAATTCTTTGGTTCCGCTTCTAACAAGCTTACGATCTCGTCACTTGGGAAAAATGTTTTTTTTTTTGACACAGAAGTTATTATTAAAATATCTTCTGGGGAGAAAATATTTTTTTTTTGTCACAGAAGTTATAATTAAAATATCTTTTGGGGATAAAATCCCAGACAAAAAACAAGGGAACTGATGAGGATTTGGTGGCTCTTTCCGAAACATTGGTATTTCCTGGCCTACCCCTGGTACACATTACCATCGTTCTCCACTAAGAAACAAACGTTCTATTAACACTGTTCCATAAATAGAAAACACACGTTCGACGAAGAGATTTTTGTCGTAACAGACAAAAACAACACATGGTTGTGCTGCTTCCTTCAGGTAGACCGAAAGCATAACGAGTGGAGAAATGTGTAAATATTTATAAGTGCGATTGTAAAAATTTAGAAGATTTTCCAAAAGAATTTTAGTTTTATTTAATTTTCTGGTTCCTCCTCTATTTAGCTTACAATCTCGTCACTTTGGTAAAAAATGTTTTTTGTCACAGAAGTTATTATTAAAATATCTTCTGTGGAGAATATCCCTGACAAACCGCAAGTAACTAATGAGGATTGGTGGCTCTTTCCGAAACCTAGGTATTTTCTGCCTTGCCCTTGGTGGACATTACCATCGTTCTCCACTAATAAGCAAACGTTCTATTAACAGTGTTCTAATAATAGACAAGGCACGGTCGACGGGGTTATTGTTGTAACAGACAAAACCAACTTACATGGTTATGCTACTTTGTTCAGGTAGACCGAAAGCATAACGAGTGGAGAAAGATGTAAATGTTTATACGTGCGATTGTAAGATTTAGAAGGGTTTCCAAAAGAATTTTAGTTTTATTTAATTCTTTTGTTCCTCTTCTATTGAGCTTACGATCTCGTCACTTGGGTAAAGAATGTTTTTTGTCACAGAAGTTATTATTAAAATATCTTCTGGGGGGAATATCCCCGACAATAAACAAGGGAACTGATGAGGTTGGTGGCTCTTTCCGAAACCAAGGTATTTTCTGCCTTACCCCTGGTACACATTACCATCGTTCTCCACTAATAAACAAACGTTGTTTTTATAAAAACATCAAAATACTAAGGTATCCCGAACAAACAACCCAACTCTGTTCTATTAATAGACAAGGCAGGTCGACGAAAGGGTTTTTTTTTGTGACAGACAAAACCAACTTACATGGTTATGTTACTTCGTTCAGGCAGAATGAAAGCATAATGAGTGGAGAAAGATGTAAATGTTTATAAATGCGATTGTAAAAATGTAGAAGATTTTCCAAAAGAATTTTAGTTTTATTTAATTCTCCGGTTCCTCTTCTATTGAACCTACGATCTCGGCACTCGGGTAAAAAATGTTTTTTGTCACAGAAGTTATTATTAAAATATCTTCTGGGGAGAATATCCCAGACAATAAGCGAGGGAATTGATGAGGATTGGTGGCTCTTTCCGAAACCTAGGTATTTTCTGACTTAGCCTGGTGCACATTACCATGGTTCTGCGCTGATAAACAAACGTTCTATTAATAGACAAGACACGGTCGACGAAGGGAGTTTTTTCGTAACAGACAAAACCAACTTACATGGTTATGCTACTTCGTTCAGGTAGAAAGAAAGCATAACGAGCGGAGAAAGATGTAAATGTTTATAACTGCGATCATAAGATTTAGAAGGTTTTCCAACAGAATTTTAGTTTTATTTAATTCTTTGGTTCCGCTTCTAACAAGCTTACGATCTCGTCACTTGGGAAAAATGTTTTTTTTTTTGACACAGAAGTTATTATTAAAATATCTTCTGGGGTGAAAATCCCAGACAAAAAAGCGAGGGAACTGATGAGGGTTGGTGGCTCTTTCCGAAACCTAGGTATTTTCTGACTTACCCATGGTACACATTACCATGGTTCTCCGCTAATAAACAAACGTTCTATTAAAAGACAAGACACGGTCGACGAAGGGTTTTTTTCGAAACAGACAAAACCAACTTACATGGTTATGTAACTTCGTTCAGGTAGAATGAAAGCATAATGAGCGTAGAAGGATGTAAATTTTTATAAGTGCGATTGTAAAAATGTAGAAGATTTTCCAAAAGGATTTTAATTTTATTTAATTCTCTGGTTCCTCTTCTAATAAGCTTACGATCTCGTCACTTGGGTAAAAACTGTTTTTTTCTTTCCACAGGAGTTATTACGAAAATATCTTCTGGGGAGAAAATATTTTTTTTTGTCACAGAAGTTATAATTAAAATATCTTTTGGGGATAAAATCCCAGACAAAAAACAAGGGAACTGATGAGGATTTGGTGGCTCTTTCCGAAACATTGGTATTTCCTGACCTACCCCTGGTACACATTACCATCGTTCTCCACTAAGAAACAAACGTTCTATTAACACTGTTCCATAAATAGAAAACACACGGTCGACGAAGAGATTTTTGTCGTAACAGACAAAAACAACACATGGTTGTGCTGCTTCCTTCAGGTAGACCGAAAGCATAACGAGTGGAGAAATGTGTAAATATTTATAAGTGCGATTGTAAAAATTTAGAAGATTTTCCAAAAGAATTTTAGTTTTATTTAATTTTCTGGTTCCTCCTCTATTTAGCTTACAATCTCGTCACTTTGGTAAAAAATGTTTTTTGTCACAGAAGTTATTATTAAAATATCTTCTGTGGAGAATATCCCTGACAAACCGCAAGTAACTAATGAGGATTGGTGGCTCTTTCCGAAACCTAGGTATTTTCTGCCTTGCCCTTGGTGGACATTACCATAGTTCTCCACTAATAAACAAACGTTGTTTTTATAAAAACAACAATAAAGAGGTTAAGCCAGACCAGTTTGCAACAACAAAATACTATGTTATCCCGAACAAACAAGCCAACTCTGTTCTATTAATAGACAAGGCAGGTCGACGAAAGGGTTTTTTTTGTGACAGACAAAACCAACTTACATGGTTATGTTACTTCGTTCAGGCAGAATGAAAGCATAATGAGTGGAGAAAGATGTAAATGTTTATAAGTGCGACTGTAAAAATGTAGAAGATTTTCCAAAAAAAATTAGTTTTATTTCATTTTTGGTTCCTCTTCTATTGAGCTTTCGATCTCGTTACTTGGGTAAAAAATGTTTTTTGTCACAGAAGTTATTATTAAAATATCTCCCAGACAAAAAACCAGGGAACGGATGAGAATTGGTGGCTATTTCCGAAACCTAGGTATTTTCTGCCTTACCCCAGATACACATTTCCATGGTTCTCCACTAATAAACAAACGTTCTATTAACACTGTTCTACTAATAGACAAGACACGGTCGACGAAAAGGTTTTTGTTGTAACAGACAAAACCAACTTACATAGTTATGCTACTTCGTTCATGTAGAACGGAAATATAACGAGCGGAGAAAGATGTAAATGTTTATAAGTGCGACTGTAAAAATGTAGAAGATTTTCCAAAAAAAAATTAGTTTTATTTAATTCTCTGGTTCCTCTTCTATTGAGCTTACGATCTCGGCACTCGGGTAAAAATGTTTTTTTGTCACAGAAGTTATTATTAAAATAGATTCTGGGGAGAATATCCCATGCAAAAAACAAGGGCACTGATGTGGATCGGTGGCTCTTTCCGGAACCTAGGTATTTTCTGTTTACCCCTGGTACACAATACCATAGTTCTCCACTAATAACCCAACGTTGATTTTATAAAAACAACAAAAAGGCGTTAAGCCTGACCATTTTGCAACAAAAAAATTCTATGGTATCCCGAACAAACAAGCCAACACTGCTCTATTAATAGACAACGCAGGTCGACGAAGGGGTTTTTGTTGTGACAGACAAAACCAACTTACATGGTTATGCTACTTCATTCAGGTAGAATGAAAGCATAGTGAGTGGAGAAAGATGTAAATGTTTATAAGTGCGATTGTAAGATTTAGAAGATTTTCCAAAAGAATTGTAGTTTTATTTAATTCTTTGGTTCCTCTTCTATTGAGCTAACGATCTCGTCACTTGGGTAAAAAATGTTTTTTTGTCACAGAAGTTATTATTAAAATATCTTCTGTGGAGAATATCCCTGACAAACCGCAAGTAACTAATGAGGATTGGTGGCTCTTTCCGAAACCTAGGTATTTTGTGCCTTGCCCTTGGTGGACATTACCATCGTTCTCCACTAATAAGCAAACGTTCTATTAACACTGTTCTAATAATAGACAAGGCACGGTCGACGGGGTTATTGTTGTAACAGACAAAACCAACTTACATGGTTATGCTACTTTGTTCAGGTAGACCGAAAGCTTAACGAGTGGAGAAAGATGTAAATGTTTATACGTGCGATTGTAAGATTTAGAAGGATTTCCAAAAGAATTTTAGTTTTATTTAATTCTTTTGTTCCTCTTCTATTGAGCTTACGATCTCGTCACTTGGGTAAAGAATGTTTTTTGTCACAGAAGTTATTATTAAAATATCTTCTGGGGGGAATATCCCCGACAATAAACAAGGGAACTGATGAGGTTGGTGGCTCTTTCCGAAACCAAGGTATTTTCTGCCTTACCCCTGGTACACATTACCATCGTTCTCCACTAATAAACAAACGTTGTTTTTATAAAAACATCAAAATACTAAGGTATCCCGAACAAACAACCCAACGCTGTTCTATTAATAGACAAGACACGGTCGACAAAGAGGGTTTTGTTGTAACAGACAAAACCAACTTACATGGTTATGCTACTTCGTTCAGGTAGAACGAAAGCATAACGAGCGGAGAAAGATGTAAATGTTTATAAGTGCGATTGTAAAAATGTAGAAGATTTTCCAAAAGAATTTTAGTTTTATTTAATTCTCTGGTTCCTCTTCTATTGAACTTACGATCTCGGCACTCGGATAGAAAATGTTTTTTGTCACAGAAGTTATTATTAAAATATCTTCTGGGGAGAATATCCCAGACAATAAGCGAGGGAATTGATGAGGATTGGTGGCTCTTTCCGCAACCTAGGTATTTTCTGACTTAGCCTGGTACACATTACCATGGTTCTGCGCTGATAAACAAACGTTCTATTAATAGACAAGACACGGTCGACGAAGGGAGTTTTTTCGTAACAGACAAAACCAACTTACATGGTTATGTAACTTCGTTCAGGTAGAAAGAAAGCATAACGAGCGGAGAAAGATGTAAATGTCTATAACTGCGACTATAAGATTTAGAAGGTTTTCCAACAGAATTTTAGTTTTATTTAATTCTTTGGTTCCGCTTCTAACAAGCTTACGATCTCGTCACTTGGGAAAAATGTTTTTTTTTTGTCACAGAAGTTATTATTAAAATATCTTCTGGGGTGAAAATCCCAGACAAAAAAAAAACGAGGGAACTGATGAGGGTTGGTGGCTCTTTCCGAAACCTAGGTATTTTCTGAATTACCCATGGTACACATTACCCTGGTTCTCCGCTAATAAACAAACGTTCTATTAATAGACAAGACACGGTCGACGAAGGGGTTTTTTTCGAAACAGACAAAACCAACTTACATGGTTATGTAACTTCGTTCAGGTAGAATGAAAGCATAATGAGCGTTGAAAGATGTAAATGTTTATAAGTGAGATTGTAAAAATGTAGAAGATTTTCCAAAAGGATTTTAATTTTATTTAATTCTCTGGTTCCTCTTCTAATAAGCTTACGATCTCGTCACTTGGGTAAAAACTGTTTTTTTCTTTTCACAGAAGTTATTATGAAAATATCTTCTAGGGAAGAAAATAATTTTTTGTCACAGAAGTTATAATTAAAATATCTTCTGGGGAGAAAATCCCAGACAAAAAACGAGGTAACTGCTGAGGATTGGTGGCTCTTTCCGAAACCTTGGTATTTCCTGACCTACCCCTGGTACACATTACTATCGTTCTCCACTAAGAAACAAACGTTCTATTAACACTGTTCCATAAATAGAAAAGACACGGTCGACGAAGAAGTTTTTGTCGTAACAGACAAAACTAACTTACATGGTTGGTGGCTCTTTCCGGAATCTAGGTATTCCCTGCCGTTCCCCCTGGTAAACATTACCATCGTTCTCCACTAATAAAAAAAACCTTGTTTTTATAAAAACAACAAAATACTATGTTATCCCGAACAAATAACCTAACGCTGTTCTATTAAAAGACAAGACATGGTCGACCAAGGGGTTTTGTTGTAACAGACAAAACCAACTCACATAGTTATGCTACTTCGTTCAGGTAAACCGAAAGTACAACGAGTGGAGAAAGATGTAAATGTTTATAAGTGCTATTGTAAGATTTAGAAGGTTTTCCAAAAGAATTTTAGTTTTCTTTAATTCTTTGGTTCCTCTTCTATTGAGCTTACGATCTCGTGACTTGGGTAAAAAATGTTTTTTGTCACAGAAGTTATTAAAATATCATCTGTGGAGAATATCCCAGACAAAACACAAGGAACTGATGATGATAGGTGGCTCTGTCCGAAACCTAGGTATTTTCTGCCTTACCCTTGGTACACATTACCATCGTTCTCCACTAATAAACAAACGTTCTATTAACACTGTTCTACTAATAGACAAGACACGGTCGACGAAAAGGTTTTTGTTGTAACAGACAAAACCAACTTACATGGTTATGCTACTTCGTTCATGTAGAACGGAAGTATAACAAGCGGAGAAAGATATAAATGTTTATAAGTGCGATTGTTAAAATGTACAAGATTTTCCAAAAAAATTTAGTTTTATTTAATTCTCTGGTTCCTCTTCTATTGAGCTTACGATCTCGGCACTCGGGTAAAAATGTTTTTTTTCACAGAAGTTATTATTAAAATAGATTCTGGGGAGAATATCCCATGCAAAAAACAAGGGCACTGATGTGGATCGGTGGCTCTTTCCGGAACCTAGGTATTTTCTGCCTTACCCTTGGTACACAATACCATAGTTCTCCACTAATAATCCAACGTTGATTTTATAAAAACAACAAAAAAGGGGTTAAGCCTGACCATTTTGCAACAAAAAAATTCGATGGTATCCCGAACAAACACAAGCCAATAGAAAACGCAGGTCGACGAAGGGGTTTTTGTTGTGACATACAAAACCAACTTACATGGTTATGCTACTTCGTTCAGGTAGAATGAAAGCATAGTGAGTGGAGAAAAATGTAAATGTTTGTAAGTGCGATTGTAAGATTTAGAAGGTTTTCCAAAATAATTGTAGTTTTATTTAATTCTTTGGTTCCTCTTCTATTGAGCTAACGATCTCGTCACTTGGGTAAAAGATGTTTTTTGTCACAGAAGTTATTATTAAAATATCTTCTGTGGAGAATATCCCTGACAAACCGAAAGTAACTAATGAGGATTGGTGGCTCTTTCCGAAACCTAGGTATTTTCTGCCTTGCCCTTGGTAGACATTACCATCGTTCTCCACTAATAAGCAAACATTCTATTAACACTGTTCTAATAATAGGCAAGACACGGTCGACGGGGTTATTGTTGTAACGGACAAAACCAACTTACATGGTTATGCTACTTTGTTCAGGTAGACCGAAAGCATAACGAGTTGAGAAAGATGTAAATGTTTATACGTGCGATTGTAAGATTTAGAAGGTTTTCCAAAAGAATTTTAGTTTTATTTAATTCTTTTGTTCCTCTTCTATTGAGCTTACGATCTCGTCACTAGGGAAAAAATGTTTTTTTTTTGTCACAGAAGTTATTATTAAAATATCTTCTGGGGAGAAAATATTTTTTTTTTTTGTCACAGAAGTTATTATTAAAATATCTTCTGGGGTGAAAATCCCAGACAAAAAACGAGGGAACTGATGAGGATTGGTGGCTCTTTCCGAAGCCTAGGTATTTTCTGACTTAACCCTTGTACACATTACCATTGTTCTGCGCTAATAAACAAACGTTCTATTAACAGACAAGACACGGTCGACGAAGGGTTTTTTTTTCAAAACGGACAAAACCAACTTACATAGTTATGTTACTTCGTTCAGGTAGAACGAAAGCATAACGAGCATAGAAAGATGCAAATGTTTTTAAGTGCGATTGTAAAAATTTAGAAGATTTTCGAAAATGATTTTAGTTTCATTTTATTCTCTTGTTCTTCTTCTATTTAGCTTATGATCTCGGCACTTGGGTAAATTTTTTTTGTCACAGAAGTTATTATGAAAATATCTTCTGGGGAGAACATATTTTTTTGTCACAGAAGTTATAATTAAAATATCTTCTTGGGAGAAAATCCCAGACAAAAAACGAGGGAAAAGATGAGGATTAGTGGCATTTTCCGAAACCTTGGTATTTTCTGACCTCCCCTGGTACACATTACCATCGTTCTCCACTAAAAAACAAACGTTCTATTAACACTGTTCCATAAATAGAAAACACACGGTCGACGAAGAGGTTTTTGTCGTAACGGACAAAACCAACTTACATGGTTGTGCTACTTCGCTCTGGTAGACCGAAAGCATAACGAGTGGAGAAATATGTAAATGTTTTTAAGTACGATTGTAAAAATTTAGAAGACTCTCCAAAAGAATTTTAGTTTTATTTAATCGTTGGTTCCTCTTCTATTTAGCTTACAATCTCGTCACTTTGGTAAAAAATACTTTTTGTCACAGAAGTTATTATTAAAATATCTTCTGGGGAGAATATCCCAGACAAAAAGCAAGGAAACTGATGCGAATTATTGGCTCTTTCCGAAACCTAGGTATTTACTGCCTTACCCCCTGGTAAACATTTCCATCGTTCTCCACTAATAAACCAACGTTGTTTTTATAAAAACAACAATAAAGGGGTTAAGCCTGACCAGTTTGCAACAACAAAATACTATGTTATCCCGAACAAACAAGCCAACACTGTTCTATTAATAGACAAGGCACAGTCGAAGAAGGGGTTTTTGTTGTTAAAGACAAAACCAACTTACATGGTTATGCTACTTCGTTCAGGTAGAATGAAAGCATAGTGAGTGGAGAAAGATGTAAATGTTTATAAGTGCGATTGTAAGATTTAGAAGATTTTCCGAAAGAATTTTAGTTTTATTTAATTCTTTGGTTCCTCTTCTACTGAGCTTACGATCTCGTCACTTAGGTAAAAAAATGCTTTTTTTTGTCACAGAAGTTATTATTAAAATATCTTCGGGGGATAATATCCCTGACAAACCACAAGGAACTAATAAGGATTGGTGGCTCTTACCGAAATCTTGGTATTTTCTGACCTACCCCATGTACACATTATTATCTATTAACACTGTTCCATAAATTATTAACACTGTTCCATAAATAGAAAACACACGGTCGACGAAGAGGTTTTTGTCGTAACGGACAAAACCAACTTACATGGTTATGCTACTTCGCTCTGGTAGACCGCAAGCATAACGAGTGGAGAAAGATGTAAATGTTTATAAGTGCGATTATAAGATTTAGAAGGTTTTCCAAAAAAAATTTAGTTTTATTTAATTCCCTTGTTCCTCTTCTATTGAGCTTACGATCTCGGCACTCGGGTAAAAATGTTTTTTGTCACAGAAGTTATTATTAAAATAGATTCTGGGGAGAATATCCCAGACAAAAAGCAAGGTAGCTGATGCGAATTGTTGGCTCTTTCCTAAACCTAGGTATTCACTGCCTTACCCTCTGGTAAACATTTCCATCGTTCTCTACTAATAAACAAACGTTCTATTAACACTGTTCCATAAATAGAAAGGACACGGTCGACGAAGAGGTTTTTGTCGTAACAGACAAAAACAACACATGGTTGTGCTGCTTCCTTCAGGTAGACCGAAAGCATAACGAGTGGAGAAATATGTAAATATTTATAAGTGCGATTGTAAAAATTTAGAAGAATTTCGAAAAGAATTTTAGTTTTATTTAATTCTCTGGTTCCTCCTCTATTTAGCTTACAATCTCGTCACTTTGGTAGAAAATATTTTTTGTCACAGAAGTTATTATTAAAATATCTTCTGGGGAGAATATCCCAGACAAAAAGCAAGGTAGCTGATGCGAATTGTTGGCTCTTTCCTAAACCTAGGTATTCACTGCCTTACCCCCTGGTAAACATTTCCATCGTTCTGCACTAATAAACAAACGTTGTTTTTATAAAAACAACAATAAAGGGGTTAAGCCTGACCAGTTCGCAACAACAAAATACTATGTTATCCCGAACAAACAAGCCAACACTTTTCTATTAATAGACAAGGCACGGTCGAAGAAGGGGTTTTTGTTGTTACAGACAAAACCAACTTACATGGTTATGCTACTTCGTTCAGGTAGACCGAAAGCATAACGAGAGGAGAAAGATGTAAATGTTTATAAGTGCGATTATAAGATTTAGAAGGTTTTCCAAAAGAATTTTAGTTTTATTTAATTCTCTGGTTCCTCTTCTATTGAGCTTACGATCTCGGCACTCGGATAAAAATGTTTTTTGTCACAGAAGTTATTATTAAAATAGATTCTGGGGAGAATATCCCAAACAAAAAGCAAGGTAGCTGATGCGAAATGTTGGCTCTTTCCTAAACCTAGGTATTCACTGCCTTACCCCGTGGCAAACATTTCCATCGTTCTCCACTAATAAACAAACGTTCTATTAACACTATTCCATAAATAGAAAACACACGGTCGACGAAGAGGTTTTTGTCGTAACGGACAAAACCAACTTACATGGTTGTGCTACTTCGCTCTGGTAGACCGAAAGCATAACGAGTGGAGAAATATGTAAATGTTTTTAAGTACGATTGTAAAAACTTAGAAGATTTTCCAAAAGAATTTTAGTTTTATTTAATTCGTTGGTTCCTCTTCTATTTAGCTTACAATCTCGTCACTTTGGTAAAAAATACTTTTTGTCACAGAAGTTATTATTAAAATATCTTCTGGGGAGAATATCCCAGACAAAAAGCAAGGAAACTGATGCGAATTATTGGCTCTTTCCGAAACCTAGGTATTCACTGCCTTACCCCCTGGTAAACATTTCCATCGTTCTCCACTAATAAACAAACGTTGTTTTTATAAAAACAACAATAAAGGGGTTAAGCCTGACCAGTTTGCAACAACAATATAATATGTTATCCCGAACAAACAAGCCAACACTTTTCTATTAATAGACAAGGCACGGTCGAAGAAGGGGTTTTTGTTGTTACAGACAAAACCAACTTACATGGTTATGCTACTTCGTTCAGGTAGACCGAAAGCATAACGAGTGGAGAAAGATGTAAATGTTTATAAGTGCGATTATAAGATTTAGAAGGTTTTCCAAAAGAATTTTAGTTTTATGTAATTCTTTAGTTCCTCTTCTACTGAGCTTACGATATCGTCACTTGGGTAAAAAATGTTTTTGGTCATAGAAGTTATTTTTAAAATATCTTCTGGGGAGAATATTCCAGACAAAAAACAAGGTAAGTGCTGAGGATTGGTGGCTCTTTCCGGAATCTAGATATTTTCTGACTTAACCCTTGTACACATTACCATGGTTCTGCGCTAATAAACAAACGTTCTATTAATAGACAAGACACGGTCGACGAAGGGTTTTTTTTTCGAAACAGACAAAACCAACTTACATGGTTATGTAACTTCGTTCAGGTAGAATGAAAGCATAATGAGCGTAGAAAGATGTAAATGTTTATAAGTGCGATTGTAAAAATGTAGAAGATTTTCCAAAAGGATTTTAATTTTATTTAATTCTCTGGTTCCTCGTCTAATAAGCTTACGATCTCGTCACTTGGGTAAAAGCTGTTTTTTTGTCACAGAAGTTATTACGAAAATATCTTCTGGGGAGAAAATATTTTTTTTGTCACAGAAGTTATTATTAAAATATCTTCTGGGGTGAAAATCCCAGACAAAAAATGAGGGAACTGATGAGGATTGGTGGCTCTTTCCGAAACCTTGGTATTTTCTGACCTACCCCTGGTACACATTACCATCGTTCTCCACTAAGAAACAAACGTTCTATTAACACTGTTCCATAAATAGAAAACACACGGTCGACGAAGAGGTTTTTGTCGTAACAGACAAAACCTACTGCTACTTCGTTCTGGTAGACCGAAAGCATAACGAGTGGAGAAATACGTAAATGTTTATAAGTACGATTGTAAAAATTTAGAAGATTTTCCAAAAGAATTTTAGTTTTGTTTAATTCGTTGGTTTCCCAAGCTTACAATCTCGTCACTTTGGTAAAAAATACTTTTTGTCACAGAAGTTATTATTAAAATATCTTCTGGGGAGAATATCCCAGACAAAAATCAAGGAAACTGATGCGGATTGTTAGCTCTTTCCGAAACCTAGGTATTCACTGCCTTACCCCCTGGTAAACATTTCCATCGTTCTCCACTAATAAACAAACGTTGTTTTTATAAAAACAACGATAAAGGGGTTAAGCCTGACCAGTTTGCAACAACAAAATACTATGTTATCCCGAACAAACAAGCCAACACTGTTCTATTAATAGACAGGGCACGGTCGAAGAAGGGATTTTTGTTGTTACAGACAAAACCAACTTACATGGTTATGCTACTTCGTTCAGGTAGAATGAAACCATAGTGAGTGGAGAAAGATGTAAATGTTTATAAGTGCGATTGTAAGATTTCGAAGATTTTCCAAAAGAATTTTAGTTTTATTTAATTCTTTGGTTCCTCTTCTATTGAGCTTACGATCTCGTCACTTGGGTAAAAAATGTTTTTTTTTGTCACAGAAGTTATTATTAAAATATCTTCTGGGGAGAATATCCCTGACAAACCACAAGGAACTAATAAGGATTGGTGGCTATTTCCGAAACCTAGGTATTTCCTGCCTTGCCCTTGGTACACATTACCATCGTTCTCCACTTATAAACAAATGTTCTATTAACACTGTTCTATTAATAGACAAGGCACGGTCGACGGGGTTATTGTTGTAACAGACAAAACCAACATACATGGTTATGCTACATTGTTCAGGTAGACCGAAAGCATTATAAGATGTAAATGTTTATAGGTGCGATTGTAAGATTTAGAAGGTTTTCCAAAAGAAGTTTAGTTTTATTTAATTCTTTGGTTCCTCTTCTATTGAGCTTACGATCTCGTCACTTGGGAAATAATGCATTTTTTGTTACAGAAGTTAGTATTAAAATATCTTCTGGGGTGAAAATCCCAGACAAAAAACGGGGGAACTGATGAAGATAGGTGGCTCTTTCCGAAACCTTGGTATTTTCTGACTTACCCCTGGTACACATTACCATGGTTCTGCGCCAATAAACAAACGTTCTATTAATAGTGGAGAAAAATGTAAATGTTTATAAGTGCGATTGTAAGATTTAGAAGGTTTTCCAAAAGAAGTTTAGTTTTATTTAATTCTTTGGTTCCTCTTCTATTGAGCTTACGATCTCGTCACTTGGGAAATATTGTTTTTTTTTGTCACAGAAGTTAGTATTAAAATATCTTCTGGGGTGAAAATCCCAGAAAAAAAACGGGGGAACTGATGAGGATAGGTGGCTCTTTCCGAAACCTTGGTATTTTCTGACTTACCCCTGATACACATTACCATGGTTCTGCGCCAATAAACAAACGTTCTATTAATAGACAAGACACGGTCGACGAAGGGGTTTTTTTCGAAACAGACAAAACCAACTTACATGGTTATGTAACTTCGTTCAGGTAGAATGAAAGCATAATGAGCGTAGAAAGATGTAAATGTTTATAAGTGCGATTGTAAAAATGTAGAAGATTTTCGAAAATGATTTTAGTTTCATTTAATTCTCTTGTCCTCTTCTATTTAGCTTATGATCTCGGCACTTGGTTAAATTTTTTTGTCACAGAAGTTATTATGAAAATATCTTCTGGGGAGAACATATTTTTTGTCACAGAAGTTAAAATTAAAATATCTTCTGGGGAGAAAATCCCAGACAAAAACGAGGGAACTGATGAGGATTGGTGGCTCTTTCCGAAACCTTGGTATTTTCTGACCTACCACTAAGAAACAAATGTTCTATTAACACTGTTCCATAAATAGAAAAGACACGGTCGACCAAGAGGTTTTTGTCGTAACAGACAAAACCAACTTACATGGTTGTGCTACTTCGCTTTGGTAGACTGAAAGCATAACGAGTGGAGAAATATGTAAATGTTTTTAAGTACGATTGTAAAAATTTAGAAGATTTTCCAAAAGAATTTTAGTTTTATTTAATTCGTTGGTTCCTCTCGTCACTTTGGTAAAAAAATACTTTTTGTCACAGAAGTTATTATTAAAATATCTTCTGGGGAGAATATCCCAGACAAAAAACAAGGAAACTGATGCGGATTGTTGGCTCTTTCCGAAACCTAGGTATTCACTACCTTACCCCCTGGTAAACATTTCCATCGTTCTCCACTAATAAACAAACGTTGTTTTTATTAAAACAACTATATAGGGGTTAAGCCTGACCAGTTTGCAACAACAAAATACTATGTTATCCCGAACAAACAAGCCAACACTGTTCTATTAATAGACAAGGCACGGCCGAAGAATGGGTTTTTTTTGTGACAGACAAAACAAAATTACATGATTATGCTACTTCGTTCAGGTAGAATGAAAGCATAGTGAGTGGAGAAAAATGTAAATGTTTATAAGTGCGATTGTAAGATTTAGAAGATTTTCCAAAAGAATTTTAGTTTTATTTAATTCTTTGGTTCCTCTTCTAATGAGCTTACGATCTCGTCACTTGGTTAAAAAATGTTTTTTTGTCACAGAAGTTATTATTAAAATATCTTATGGGGAGAAATTTTTTTTTGTCACTCTATTAAAATATCTTCTGGGGTGAAAATCCCAGACAAAAAACGGCGGAACTGATGAGGATTGGTGGCTCTTTCCGAAACCTTGGTATTTTCTGACTTACCCATGGTACACATTACCATGGTTCTGCGCTAATAAACAAACGTTCTATTAATAGACAAGACACGGTCGATGAAGGGGTTTTTTTCGAAACAGACAAAACCAACTTACATGGTTATGTAACTTCGTTCAGGTAGAATGAAAGCATAATGAGCGTAGAAAGATGTAAATGTTTATAAGTGCGATTGTAAAAATGTAGAAGATTTTCCAAAAGGATATTAGTTTTATTTAGTTCTCTGGTTCTTCTTATAATAAGCTTAAGATCTTGTCACTTGGGTCAAAATTTTTTTTTTTTTGTCACAGAAGTTATTACGAAAATATCTTCTGGGGAGAAAATATTTTTTTTTGTCACAGAAGTTATAATTAAAATATCTTCTGGGGAGAAAATCCCAGACAAAAACGAGGGAACTGATGAGGATTGGTGGCTCTTTCCGAAACCTTGGTATTTTCTGACCTACCACTAAGAAACAAATGTTCTATTAACACTGTTCCATAAATAGAAAAGACACGGTCGACCAAGAGGTTTTTGTCGTAACAGACAAAACCAACTTACATGGTTGTGCTACTTCGCTTTGGTAGACTGAAAGCATAACGAGTGGAGAAATATGTAAATGTTTTTAAGTACGATTGTAAAAATTTAGAAGATTTTCCAAAAGAATTTTAGTTTTATTTAATTCGTTGGTTCCTCTCGTCACCTTGGTAAAAAAATACTTTTTGTCACAGAAGTTATTATTAAAATATCTTCTGGGGAGAATATCCCAGACAAAAAACAAGGAAACTGATGCGGATTGTTGGCTCTTTCCGAAACCTATGTATTCACTACCTTACCCCTTGGTAAACATTTCCATCGTTCTCCACTAATAAACAAACGTTGTTTTTATTAAAACAACTATATAGGGGTTAAGCCTGACCAGTTTGCAACAACAAAATACTATGTTATCCCGAACAAACAAGCCAACACTGTTCTATTAATAGACAAGGCACGGTCGAAGAAGGGGTTTTTCTTTGTGACAGACAAAACAAAAGTACATGATTATGCTACTTCGTTCAGGTAGAATGAAAGCATAGTGAGTGGAGAAAAATGTAAATGTTTATAAGTGCGATTGTAAGATTTAGAAGATTTTCCAAAAGAATTTTAGTTTAATTAATTCTTTGGTTCCTCTTCTAATGAGCTTACGATCTCGTCACTTGGTTAAAAAATGTTTTTTTGTCACAGAAGTTATTATTAAAATATCTTATGGGGAGAAATTTTTTTTTGTCACTCTATTAAAATATCTTCTGGGGTGAAAATCCCAGACAAAAAACGGCGGAACTGATGAGGATTGGTGGCTCTTTCCGAAACCTTGGTATTTTCTGACTTACCCATGGTACACATTACCATGGTTCTGCGCTAATAAACAAACGTTCTATTAATAGACAAGACACGGTCGACGAAGGGGTTTTTTTCGAAACAGACAAAACCAACTTACATGGTTATGTAACTTCGTTCAGGTAGAATGAAAGCATAATGAGCGTAGAAAGATGTAAATGTTTATAAGAGCGATTGTAAAAATGTAGAAGATTTTCCAAAATGATTTTAATTTTATTTAATTCTCTGGTTCCTCTTCTAATAAGCTTACGATCTTGTCACTTGGGTCAAAAATGTTTTTTTTTTTTTTTTTTTGTCACAGAAGTTATTACGAAAATATCTTCTGGGGAGAAAATATTTTTTTTGTCACAGAAGTTATAATTAAAATATCTTTTGGGGATAAAATCCCAGACAAAAAACAAGGGAACTGATAAGGATTGGTGGCTCTTTCCGAAACCTTGGTATTTCCTGACCTACCCCTGGTACACATTACCATCGTTCTCCACTAAGAAACAAACGTTCTATTAACACTGTTCCATAAATAGAAAAGACACGGTCGACGAAGAGGTTTTTGTGTTAACAGAGAAAACCAACACATGGTTGTGCATAACGAGTGGAATATGTAAATATTTTTAAGTGCGATTGTAAAAATTTAGAAGATTTTCCAAAAGAATTTTAGTTTTATTTAACTCGTTGGTTCCTCATGTATTTAGCTTACAATCTCGTCACTTTGGTAAAAAATACTTTTTGTCACAGAAGTTATTATTAAAATATCTTCTGCGGAGAATATCCCAGACAAAAAGCAAGGAAACTGATCCGGATTGTTGGCTCTTTCCGAAACCTAGGTATTCACTACCTTACCCCCTGGTAAACATTTCCATCGTTCCCCACTAATAAACAAACGTTGTTTTTATAGAAACAACAATAAAGGGGTTAAGCCTGACCAGTTTGCAACAACAAAATACTATGTTATCCCGAACAAACAAGCCAACACTGTTCTATTAATAGACAAGGCACGGTCGAAGAAGGGGATTTTGTTGTTGCAGACAAAACCAAATTACATGATGATGCTACTTCGTTCAGGTAGAATGAAAGCATATTGAGTGGAGAAAGATGTAAATGTTTATAAGTGCGATTGTAAGATTTAGAAGATTTTCCAAAAGAATTTTAGTTTTATTTAATTCTTTGGTTCCTCTTCTATTGAGCTTACGATCTCGTCACTTGGTTAAAAAATGTTTTTTTGTCATATAAGTTGTTTTTAAAATATCTTCTGGGGAGAATATTCCAGACAAAAAACAAGGTAACTGATGAGGATTGGTGGCTCTTTCCGGAATCTAGGTATTCCCTGCCGTTCCCCCTTGTAAACATAGCCATCGTTCTCCACTAATGTACAAATGTTCTATTAAGTCTGTTATATTAATAGACAAGGCACGGTCTACGAAGGGGTTTTTGTTGTTACAGACAAAACCAACTTACATGGTTATGCTACTTCGTTCAGGTAAAATGAAAGCATAGTAAGTGTAGAAAGATGTAAATGTTTATAAGTGCGTTTGTAAGATTTAGAAGGTTTTCCAAAAAAAATAGTTTTATTTTATCCTTTAGTTCCTCTTCTTCTGAGCTTACGATCTCGTCACTTGGGTAAAAAATGTTTTTTGTCATAGAAATTATTTTTAAAATATGTTCTGGGGAGAATATCCCAGACAAAAAAGGAACTGATGAGGATTTGTGGCTCTTTCCGAAACCTGAGTATTCTAGTTTTATGTAATTCTTTAGTTCCCCTTCTACTGAGCTTACGATCTCGTCACTTGGGTAAAAAATGTTTTTTGTCATAGAAGTTATTTTTAAAATATCTTCTACGGAGAATATCCCAGACAAAAAACAAGGGAACATATGATATGGTATTCCAAACAAACAAGGCAACACTGTTCTGTTAATAGACAAGGCACTGTCGACGCAGGGGCTTTTGTTGTAACAGACAAAACCAAGGGGTTTTTTTCGAAACAGACAAAACCAACTTACATGGTTATGTAACTTCGTTCAGGTAGAATGAAAGCATAATGAGCGTAGAAAGATGTAAATGTTTATAAGAGCGATTGTAAAAATGTAGAAGATTTTCCAAAATGATTTTAATTTTATTTAATTCTCTGGTTCCTCTTCTAATAAGCTTACGATCTTGTCACTTGGGTCAAAAATGTTTTTTTTTTTTTTTTTGTCACAGAAGTTATTACGAAAATATCTTCTGGGGAGAAAATATTTTTTTTGTCACAGAAGTTATAATTAAAATATCTTTTGGGGATAAAATCCCAGACAAAAAACAAGGGAACTGATAAGGATTGGTGGCTCTTTCCGAAACCTTGGTATTTCCTGACCTACCCCTGGTACACATTACCATCGTTCTCCACTAAGAAACAAACGTTCTATTAACACTGTTCCATAAATAGAAAAGACACGGTCGACGAAGAGGTTTTTGTGTTAACAGAGAAAACCAACACATGGTTGTGCATAACGAGTGGAATATGTAAATATTTTTAAGTGCGATTGTAAAAATTTAGAAGATTTTCCAAAAGAATTTTAGTTTTATTTAACTCGTTGGTTCCTCATGTATTTAGCTTACAATCTCGTCACTTTGGTAAAAAATACTTTTTGTCACAGAAGTTATTATTAAAATATCTTCTGCGGAGAATATCCCAGACAAAAAGCAAGGAAACTGATCCGGATTGTTGGCTCTTTCCGAAACCTAGGTATTCACTACCTTACCCCCTGGTAAACATTTCCATCGTTCCCCACTAATAAACAAACGTTGTTTTTATAGAAACAACAATAAAGTGGTTAAGCCTGACCAGTTTGCAACAACAAAATACTATGTTATCCCGAACAAACAAGCCAACACTGTTCTATTAATAGACAAGGCACGGTCGAAGAAGGGGATTTTGTTGTTGCAGACAAAACCAAATTACATGATGATGCTACTTCGTTCAGGTAGAATGAAAGCATAGTAAGTGTAGAAAGATGTAAATGTTTATAAGTGCGTTTGTAAGATTTAGAAGGTTTTCCAAAAAAAAATAGTTTTATTTTATCCTTTAGTTCCTCTTCTTCTGAGCTTACGATCTCGTCACTTGGGTAAAAAATGTTTTTTGTCATAGAAATTATTTTTAAAATATGTTCTGGGGAGAATATCCCAGACAAAAAAGGAACTGATGAGGATTTGTGGCTCTTTCCGAAACCTGAGTATTCTAGTTTTATGTAATTCTTTAGTTCCCCTTCTACTGAGCTTACGATCTCGTCACTTGGGTAAAAAATGTTTTTTGTCATAGAAGTTATTTTTAAAATATCTTCTACGGAGAATATCCCAGACAAAAAACAAGGGAACATATGATATGGTATTCCAAACAAACAAGGCAACACTGTTCTGTTAATAGACAAGGCACTGTCGACGCAGGGGCTTTTGTTGTAACAGACAAAACCAACTTACATGGTTAGGCTACTTCGTTCAGGTAGACCGAAAGCATAACGAGTGGAGAAATATGTAAATGTTTCAAAGTGCGATTGGAAGATTTAGAAGGTTTTAAAGTAGAATTTTAGTTTTATTTAGTTTTTTGGTTCCTCTTCTATTGAGCTTACGATCTAGTCAATTGGGTAAAAGTGTAGTTTTATATAATTCTTTGGTTCCTCTTCTATTGAGCTTACGATCTCGTCAATTGGGTAAAAAGTGTAGTTTTATATAATTCTTTGGTCCCTCTTCTATTGAGCTTACGATTTCGTCACTGGGGTAAAAAATGTTTTTTGTCACAGAAGTTATTATTAAAATATCTTCTGGGGAGAATATCCCAGACAAAAGACAAGGGAACTGAAGAGGATTGGTGGCTCTTTCGGAAACCTAGGTATTTTCTGCCTTACCCCTGGTACACATTACCATCGTTCTCCACTTATAAACAAACGTTGTTTTTATAAAAACAACAATAAATGGGTTAAGTCTGACCAGTTTGCAACAACAAAATACTTTGTTATCCCGAACAAACAACCCAACACTGTTCTATTAAAAGACAAGACACGGTTGACGAAGATGTTTTTGTTGTAACAGGCAAAACCAACTTACATGGTTATGCTACTTCGTTCAGGTAGAACGAAAGCATAACAAGTGGAGAAATATGTAAATATTTATAAGTGCGATTGTAAGATTTAGAAGGTTTTCCGAAAGAATTTTAGTTTTATGTAATTCTTTAGTTTCTCTTCTACTGAGCTTACGATCTCGTCACTTGGGTAAAAATGTTTTTTGTCACAGAAGTTATTATTAAAATATCTTCAGGGGAGAATATCCCAGACAAAAAACAAGGAAACTGATGATAGGGTATCCCAAACAAACAAGACAACGCTGTTCTATTATTAGACAAGGCACGGTCGACGAAGGGGTTTTTGTATTAACAGACAAAACCAACTTACATGGTTATGCTACTTCGTTCAGGTAGAATGAAAGCATAATGAGTGGAGAAATATGTAATTGTTTATAAGTGCGATTATAAGATTCAGAAGGGTTTCCAAAAGAATTTTAGTTTTATTTAATTCTTTAGTTCCTCTTCTATTGAGCTTACGATCTGGTCACCTGGATAAAAACGGTTTTTTTGTCATAGAAGTTATTTTTAAAATATGTTCTGGGGAGAATATCCCAGACAAAAAAACAAGGGAACTGATGGGGGTTTGTAGCTCTTTCTGAAACCCAGGTATTCCCTGCCTTACCCCCTGGTAAACATTTCCATCGTTCTCCACTAACAAACAAACGTTCTATTAACACTGTTCTATTAAAAGACAAGGCACGGTCGACGAAGGGGTTTTTGTTGTAACAGACAAAACCAACTTGCATGGTTATGCTACTTCGTTCAGGTAGAACGAAAGCATAGTGAGTGGAGAAAGGTGAAAATGTTTATAAGTGCGACTGTAAAAATTTAGAAGGTTTTCCAAAAGAATTTTAGTTTTATGTAATTTTTTGGTTCCTCTTCTATTGAGCTTACGATCTCGTTACATGGGTAAAAATGTTTTTTTGTGACAGAAGTTATTATTAAATATCTTCTAGGGAGAATATCCTAGAACTGATGAGGATTGGTGGCTCTTTCCGAAACATAGGTATTTTCTGACTTAGCCCTGGTACACATTACCATCGCTATCCACTAATAAACAAACGTTGTTTTTATAAAAACAACAATAAATTAGATAAGGCTAACCAGTTTGCAACAAAAACATACTATATTATCCCGAACAAAGAACCCAACACCGTTCTATTAATAGACAAGGCACGATCGACGAAGGGGTTTTTGTTGTAACAGACAAAACCAACTTACGTGGTTATGCTACTTCGAAAGATGTAACTGTTTATAAGTGCGATTGTAAGATTTAGAAGGTTTTTCCAAAATAATTTTAGTTCTATTTATTTCTTTAGTTCCTCTTCTATGGAGCTTACGATCTGGTCACTTGGGTAAAAAATGTTTTTGTCATAGATGTTATTATTAAAATATTTTCTAGTGAGAATATCCCAGACAAAATACGAGAGAACTGAAGAGGATTGGTGGCTTTTTCCGAAAGAATTTTAGTTTTATGTAATTCTTTAGTTCCTCTGGAGAAAGGTGTAAATGTTTATAAGTGCGATTGCAAGATTTAGAAGGTTTTCCAAAAGAATTTTAGTTTTATGTAATTCTTTAGTTTCTCTTCTACTGAGCTTAAGATCTCGTCACCTGGATAAAAACTGTTTTTTGTCATAGAAGTTATTTTTAAAATATGTTCTGGGGAGAATATCCCAGACAAAAAAAGCGAACTGATGAGGATTGGTGGCTCTTGCCGAAGCCTAGGTATTATCTGCCCTACTCCTGGTACACATTACCATCGTTCCCCACTAATAAACAAACGTTGTTTTTATTAAAACAACTATATAGGGGTTAAGCCTGACCAGTTTGCAACAACAAAATACTATGTTATCCCGAACAAACAAGCCAACACTGTTTTAATAATAGACAAGACACTGTCGAAGAAGGCGTTTTTTTGTTACACACAAAACCAACTTGCATGGTTATGCCACTTCGTTCAGGTAGAATGAAAGCATAATGAGTGGAGGAGGATGTAAATGTTTATAAGTGCGATTGTAAGTTTTAGAAGATTTTCCAAAAGAATTTTAGATTTATTTAATTCTTTGGTTCCCCTTCTATTGGTATTACGGTCTCGTCACTTGGGTAAAAAATATTTTTTGTCTTAGAATTTATTTTTAAAATATCTTCTAGGAAAAATATCCCAGACAAAATATGAGGGAACTGAAGAGGATTGGTTTGTCTTTCCGAAACCTAGGTATTTTCTGCCTTACCCCTGGTACACATTACCATCGCTCTTCACTAATAAACAAAACTTGTTTTAAAAAAAAAAAAACAATAAATGGGATAAGGCTAAACAGTTTGCAATAAAAAAAATACTATGTTATCCCGAACAAAGAACCCAACTCCGTTCTATTAATAGACAAGGCACGATCGACGAAGGGGTTTTTGTTGTAACAGACAAAACCAATTTACGTGGTTATGCTACTTGTTTCAGGTAGACCGAGAGCATAACGAGTGGAGAAATTTGTAAATGTTTGTTTAAGTGTGATTGTAAGATTTAGAAGGTTTTCCAAAAGAATTTTTGTTTAATTTAGTTCTTTGGTTCCTCTTCTATTGAGCTTACGATCTCGTCACTTGGGTAACAAGTTTAGTTTTATGTAATTCTTCGGTTCCTCTTCTATTGAGCTTACGATCTCGTCACTTGGGTAAAAAATGTTTTTTGTCACAGAAGTTATTATTAAAATATCTTCTGGGGAGAATATCCCAGACAAAGACAAGGGAACGGATGAGGATTGGTGGTTCTTTCCGAAACCTAGGTATTTTCTGTCTTACCCCTGGTACACATTACCATCGTTCTCCACTAATAAACAAACCTTGTTTTTATAAAAACAACTATAAATGGGTTAAGCCTGACCAGTTTGCAACAACAAAATACTGTGGTGTCCCGAACAAACAGGCCAATACTATCTTAATAATAGACAAGGCACTGTCGAAGAAGGGGTTTTTTGTTACAGACAAAAACAACTTACATGGTTATGCTACTTCGTTCAGGTAGAATGAAAGCATTATGTGTGGAGAGGGATGAAAATGTTTATAAGTGCGATTGTAAGATTTTGAAGATTTTCCAAAAGGATTTTAGTTTTAGATAATTCTTTGGTCAGTTGGGTAAAAATGTTTTTTGTCACAAAGTTATTATTAAAATAACTTCTGGGGAGAATATCCCAGACAGAACACAAGGGAACTGATGGGGGTTTGTGGCTCTTTCTGAAACCCAGGTATTCCCTGCCTTACCCCCTGGTAAACATTTCCATCGTTCTCCACTAACAAACAAACGTTGTTTTTATAAAAACAACAATAAACGGGTTAAGCCTGACCAGTTTGCAACAACAAAATACTATGTTATCCCGAACAAACAAGCCAACACTGTTCTATTAATAGACAGGGCACGGTCGAAGAGGGGATTTTTGTTGTTACAGACAAAACCAACTTACATGGTTATGCTACTTCGTTCAGGTAGAATGAAACCATAGTGAGTGGAGAAAGATGTAAATGTTTATAAGTGCGATTTAGAAGATTTTCCAAAAGAAGTTTAGTTTTATTTAATTCTTTAGTTCCTCTTCTATTGAGCTTACGATCTCGTCACCTGGATAAAAACGGTTTTTTTTTGTCATAGAAGTTATTTTTAAAATATGTTCTGGGGAGAATATCCCAGACAAAAAAACAAGGGAACTGATGGGGGTTTGTGGCTCTTTCTGAAACCCAGGTATTCCCTGCCTTACCCCCTGGTAAATATTTCCATCGTTCTCCACTAACAAACAAACGTTCTATTAACACTGTTCTATTAAAAGACAAGGCACGGTCGACGAAGGGGTTTTTGTTGTAACAGACAAAACCAATTTGCATGGTTATGCTACTTCGTTCAGGTAGAACGAAAGCATAATGAGTGGAGAAAGGTGTAAATGTTTATAAGTGCGACTGTAAAAATTTAGAAGGTTTTCCAAAAGAATTGTAGTTTTATGTAATTTTTTGGTTCCTCTTCTATTGAGCTTACGATCTCGTTACTTGGGTAAAAATGTTTTTTTGTGACAGAAGTTATTATTAAATATCTTCTAGGGAGAATATCCTAGACAAAAAACAAGGGAACTGATGAGGATTGGTGGCTCTTTCCGAAACATAGGTATTTTCTGACTTAGCCCTGGTACACATTACCATCGCTATCCACTAATAAACAAACGTTGTTTTTATAAAAACAACAATAAATTAGATAAGGCTAACCAGTTTGCAACAAAAACATACTATATTATACCGAACAAAGAACCCAACACCGTTCTATTAATAGACAAGGCACGATCGACGAAGGAGTTTTTGTTGTAACAGACAAAACCAACTTACGTGGTTATGCTACTTCGAAAGATGTAACTGTTTATAAGTGCGATTGTAAGATTTAGAAGGTTTTTCCAAAAGAATTTTAGTTCTATTTAATTCTTTAGTTCCGCTTCTATGGAGCTTACGATCTGGTCACTTGGGTAAAAAATGTTTTTGTCATAGATGTTATTATTAAAATATCTTCTAGTGAGATTATCCCAGACAAAACACAAGGGAACTGACGAGGATTGGTGGCTATTTCCGAAACCTAGGTATTTTCTGTCTTACCCCTGGTACACATTACCATCGTTCTCCACTAATAAACAAACGTTGTTTTTTATATAAAGAACAATAAAGGGGTTAAGGCTGATGAGTTTGCAACAGCAAAATATTATGGTATCCCGAACAAACAACCCAAAACTGTTCTATTAATAGACAAGTCACGATCGACGAAGGGGGTTTTGTTGTAACGGACAAAACCAACACACATGGTTATGCTACTTCGTTTATGTAGAACGAAAGCATAACGAGTGGAGAAAGATGTGAATTCGATTGTAAGACTTAGAAGATTTTCCAAAAGAATGTCAGTTTTATTTAATTCTTTGGTTAATCTTCTATTGAGTTTACGATCTCGTCACTTGGGTAAAAAATGTTTTAGTCATAGAAGTTATTTTTAAAATATCTTCTGGGGAGAATATACCAGACAATAAACAAGGGAACTTATAAGATTGGTGGCTCTTTCCGAAACCAAGGTATTCCCTGCCTTACCACCTTGTACACAACATCGTTATACACTAATAAACAAACGTTATTTTTATAAAAACAACAATAAAGGGGTTAAGCCTGACCAGTTTGCAACAGCAAAATACTATGTTATCCCGAACAAACAAGCCAACACTGCTCCAATAATGGACATGGAACGGTCGAAGAAAGGGTTTTTGTTGTAACAGACACAACCAACTTACATGGTTTTGCTACTTCGTTCAGATAGAACGAAAGCATTAAGAGTGGAGAAAGATGTAACTGTTTATAAGTGCGATTGTAAGACTTAGAAGGTTTTTCCAAAAAAAATTTTAGTTTTATTTATTTCTTTGGTTCCTTTCCTACGGAGCTTACGATGTGGTCACTTGGGTAAAAAATGTTTTTTTGTCATAGAAGTTATTATTAAAATATATTCTGGGGAGAATATCCCAAACAAAATACAAGGGAACTGAAGAGGATTGGTGGCTCTCTCCGAAACCTAGGTATTTTCTGACCTACCCCTGGTACACATTACCATCCTTCTCCACTAATGAACAAACGTTCTATTAACACTGCTCTATTAATAGACAAGCTTACGATCTCGTCACTTTGGTTTTTTTTGTTACACACAAAACAAATTTACATGGTTATGCTACTTCGTTCAGGTAGACCTAAAGCATAACGAGTGGAGAAAGATGTAAATGTTTATACGTGCGATTATAAGATTTAGAAAGTTTTCCAAAAAAATTAGTTTTATGTAATTGTTAAGTTCCTCTTCTACTGAGCTTACGATCTCGTCACTTGTGTAAAAAATGTTTTTTGTCATAGAAGTTATTTTTAAAATATGTTCTGGGAAGAATATCCCAGACAAAAAAAGGGAACTGATGAGGATTGTGGGCTCTTTCCGAAACCTATGTATTTTCTACCCTACCCCTGGTACACATTACCAAGGTTCTCCACTAATAAACAAACGATGTTTTTATTAAAACAACAATAAAGGGGTTAAGCCTGACCAGTTTGCAACAACAAAATACTATCTTATTCCGAACAAACAGGCCAACACTATTTTAATAATAGACAAGGCACTGTCGCAGAAGGGGTTTTTTGTTACAGACAAAAACAACTTACATGGTTATGCTACTTTGTTCAGGTAGAATGAAAGCATAATGAGTGGAGAGAGATGTAAATGTTTATAAGTGCGATTGTAAGATTTTGAAGATTTTCCAAAAGGATTTTAGTTTTATTTAATTCTTTGGTTCCCCTTCTATTGAGCTTACGATCTCGTCACTTGGGTACAAAATGTTTTTTGTCGTAGAAGTTATTTTTAAAATATTTTCTAGGGAGAATATCCCATACAAAAAACAAGGGAACTGATGATATGGTATCCCGAACAAACAACCCAAAACTGTTCTATTAATAGACAAGTCACGATCGACGAAGGGGGTTTTGTTGTAACGGACAAAACCAACTTACATGGTTATGCTACTTCGTTCAGGTAGAACGAAAGCATAACGAGTGGAGAAAGATGTGAATGCGATTGTAAGATTTAGAAGATTTTCCAAAAGAATGTTAGTTTTATTTAATTCTTTGGTTAATCTTCTATTGAGCTTACGATCTCGTCACTTGCTTAAAAAATGTTTTTTGTCATAGCAGTTATTTTTAAAATATCTTCTGGGGAGAATATACCAGACAATAAACAAGGGAACTTATAAGGATTGGTGGCTCTTTCCGAAACCTAGGTATTCCTTGCCTTAGCACCTGGTACACAACACCGTTATACACTAATAAACAAACGTTATTTTTATAAAAACAACAATAAAGGGGTTAAGCCTGACCAGTTTGCAACAACAAAATACTATGTTATTCCGAACAAACAAGCCAACACTGCTCCAATAGTGGACATGGAACGGTCGAAGAAAGGGTTTTTGTTGTAACAGACACAACCAACTTACATGGTTATGCTGCTTCGTTCAGATAGAACGAAAGCATAAGGAGTGGAGAAAGATGTAAATGTTTATAAGTGCGATTGTAGTATTTTTAGAAGATTTCACAAAAGAATTTTAGTTTTATTTAATTCTTTGTGTTTATGTAGAGTAATGGGGGAAAAGAAACAATAATAAATAAAACAAACAAATAGAATTAATTTCTTTTCATGCAAAATTTGCTGGTTTATTGAATTGCTTTTGGTGTGTTTTCGACAATAAGTATTACCTCTTTTCAATATGGTGTGTTGGCGACAGTGGCCGTGTTGGGTATTCTCTCAAATACTAAAGACAAGTGAACGCAGAGGTTCTAGGTGACCGCTGAGGGTCTCATGTCTGTCTACTACTACATATGTAACTACTTCCAATGAGATGTGTAACTAGGTGAGGTTACCGACAACAACCAATGCCCAGCGACGATCCGCTCACTACGGTCTCCGCCAGGGGAGTTGTAGAGGAGATGCCAGTGCGCCAATCAGCATCCGTGATTGATCGAGCAAGGGAAGTTGAGGGACAAAGTATCTAACTTATACATTGCCGCCCACCTTGATATACATGCATGTGTATCAATTAAACAAAGCTAAAAAGAATTATGTTAAATATAAATTCATATACAATAATATTTACAAAATATAGTAATAATATGTTAGGACGTAAGTTTAGTTTTTATGTGAGCATTTTATTCAAATTAAAATTCATTTTTATTAAGTATTTAGAACAGCGGTAATTACAAATTGACGGGGCCCGAAATTACGAGGTATATTGCGCTGTAGGAAGACCAGGTTGTTGGATCATTCGTGGCTTAATGAGTTAATAATAAATTTCTGGGCCCAATACCATCGCTACTGGACCAGAACAATCAAATGATGGGTCTGCAAGCTCCAGACCCACAAAGGCTTCGCGTACGGTAGAAGGAACAGACATCGGGGGTGTTACCCCGCAAGTGATGCTCGCGACGCTTGCAGTAACAAAAAATCTTTGACCCGGATCAAAACGATAAGTAATCATAAAGTCGGCGTAAGACATATGATTGACTTTGGTGGTGGGCCACCGAAGGTCAGCTATTAGGGACGCACACACCTGACTAACTGGACAACATGGGTCCAATAATGCCCTAACCGGAATGGTAGCGTTAGGCAGACATACATTTAAACGTAAGGTGGGACTCAAGGACAATACGCGACTTATTGGTAAGACAGATGTTGGTAATACGCGGGGCGGTGGCGCGGGAAAGATACCTCGAGGAACTAACCATTTCGATGAATTTTGTGTCCGGTCGGAGCTATTTTGCTGATGCTCATGCAAAATTGAGTGATGTTTCTTATCACAATAATCACACCGCTTGGGAACCGGACAGAACTTTGAGACGTGATCAGGACGCAGACCATTATAACAATAACGATGGTAAACGACCGTACGCACACGTTTCTTCACAGACATCCTTCGAAAGGCCATGCATTTGTGTAATGGATGATGATGGAAACACAACCGACACTGAAACAACGCTCTTGACGACGCAGATGCCATACGTGAAGGTGCTGAGCTAACCCTTGGCTCAAGGGCTGTTTGAGGTTGAGATGCTAGGGTTGTTTCAGCATTTGGGGGAGCTATCATCTGAGGATCAATTGTTTGAGTGGGTTGAACCTGGGGATCTATAGGTTTCGGGGTTTGAGTGGTGTCCGCAGTTTGAGGAACAGTCGCGGTAAACGCCTCCTTATTTGCCCTCAACTCCGCTTCTACTTCTCGATCAGACATCATCTCCTCGTCATAGTCGGACAAACAGACTTCAGGGAAAAGTTCTTGTTGGGATGCCATAACTAACACACAAAACGAAAGAGGACAACACGAAAGAAAGAGCAAACGACAGATATAAATCGGTAATACGACTAACTGGACGATTGGTCGCCTAACAATACCCTAAGAAGTTCGGACGTCTACAACGCGAACCTTACTATCATTACCAGGATGCGTCTCGAATAACTAAACAAACTCTTTCTTTAAACCTAGTGGAAAACTGATGCGTCAATGCCTTACGTTTTCTATACCGATTGACTAAACTCAATGGCGATTCTTCAACAAAGGGTTCTGGCAGAGCAGGAAGGGGGGCACCTATAAGAAAGTTTGCGTTGAAGCGAATTTTCATTCCATAAAAAAAAATGGACTCATAACAGTAATTTGCGTTTGGGAACCTCCTCAAGTTCCCCAAAACGCAGAATGGTTTTATTGGGGCTGTCTTCCTCACTAAAGCTCAAAGTAGTCGTAAAGACCTGCAAGGGTGAGGAGGGAATTGGACCCGAGAGGACCCAACCAAAGACGGTATTTTGCGCCAATAGAGAACCTAATATATTTTGTTGTAACCCAGGCAACAATATTTGCGGATATAAGTCTGCACCCAACAACATATATACTGAACGACAGTCAAAAATGTTTGGGTCAGCCAACTGGAGATTTGGCAGAGAACGAACTAAAGCAGGGTCAACAGAAAACGATGGAAGGTTGCTAGAAATCTTGGGGAGCACAAAAGCATCTGTTTTCAACAAAATTGAAGCACTTAAGCGAGAGCTTATACAAATCCGACAGTTTTTCCTGGAGGTAACGGAGGACGAACCATTTACACCAGAAATGGTTGCAAGAGTGGATCGAGACGATAATTTCAATCTATTTTGAAGGTGCTCAGTTATAAAACTAGCCTCAGAGGCAGGGTCAATGAGGGCTCGAACTGGATAAGAATTTCCTTCATGAACAATATTTACAATGGCGGTACTGAGAAGGACTCGCGAACTATGCGATGTATGAAACACTTGACGGTTCACTACAATCGGATTAGCACCAGTGGATGTAGAGGCAACATTATCTTGATTAGAATTGGAATTAGTTCTTGGGACTCGGACTGTAGGCGAAACATTTAAAGGGGAGCTATTTGTAGGTACCGATCGATTGGGTTTATGCATGAGGGTATGATGTTTTTCATGGCATACATAGCAGCTATGTGCACTGGGACAATTACTAACCGAATGACCTCTAGACAAACAATTGAAACACAAGCCATACTTTTTTACAACAGTAATTTTGTGATCGAAAGACATCTTTTTGAAACGATGACAAGAGTAGAGCGCATGATTTCCATTAGGGCATACAATACAACGATGTTTTGGATAAGATTTTACTGTATCAGGGGGAGATTTCGCCACATGAACCTTAACGTTGCGTTTGTTTGGGGATTTTGATGAATCTATACCTTTTATGTCCCGCAAACAGGCAAGCGTCTGAATTCTCTCCGTGAGGAACGAATTGAGCTGAGCCCATGACGATAAGGAAGACTTATCTGTGAGACTCTGTTCCCAGAGTGTCACCGTAAGTTTTGGCAGACGCTGAATACAAATAAAAACTAAAATAGGATCCCAATGATCCGTGACAATGTCATAGACTGACATGGCAGATAAACATCCGTTAATGCCCCTTTGTAAAGTCTTAAGACCTGAACTCGTTTCATTAGCTAACGATGGAAGATCGAACAGAATTTTTAAATGACTATTGACTAGAATTCTTTTGTTGTCATAAGCATCCCTAAGAGCTTTCCAAGCCAGAACAAAACTTTTATGCGTGAGTGGAAACTTCGACACAATTTCCCTAGCCTCACCTTGGGTTTTCTTAATCAAATGACACAACCTCTCAATATCAGTTAGTCGGGAATTATTTATGAACATTGCAGAAAATAAATCCCGGAACGTGGGCCACGACAAAAAATCTCCGTGGAAATCATCTATATCGCACGGCGGTAAATTAAGATTATGCATGGTGTCGGAACTACAAGGTGGTAAACTCCAATTCGAAACTGAGATATCAGAAGTACTCTGAATATCTGGATAAGCCATATTGGATAAAGGCGGTAAACTATTATTCAGTACATTGTTTGGATTGGTAGTACCTGACTGTGAAGTATTCGACCTATTGCAAGACCGCGCCACAGAAACCTGATTTTGGACATTCTGGGGGGTACTAACACGAATTTCAGCTGGGGTGGAAGGAGGTGTCTTTGCAGACTTGAGTTTCTGCAACAGTTCGGTTATTTCCGACAAACATCCAACGTAGTTTTCTCTAGTGGACTGATATTTTTCATCAGCAGAAGCAATTCCGTCTGAGGTAGTACCCTCAACGGTTATCAAATAATCAAGATACTTTTCATAAGTATCCTTGACCTTGTACCACAAGTCCTGAAGTTCGGTATTTCGAATTTCTAAATTGAAAACCGTGTAAGTTTCTGCCTTAATCAATTTAAAAGCAGCGGCAAATTTAACAACATTATCGGATGCCCGAATAAATTGAGTTAGTGGAGTGACCGACATGGTTTCAGAATTCAATTTCAACAAATACTAATCAAATATTCAGCTAAAATGAAGCACAATGACGCAAAGTCTTATTAAGGAAGCCCAAAAATAAACGGCGCAAGTTTAAAATTACAAAGAAAAACTAATTCAGCGGAGAAAAGATTGAAAAACTTCCCAAAATTTACCAAAGAAATAGCAAAATATATCAGGAAATGCCAATAAAAGAGTATATAAATATCCAAATAATAATCAAAATATATTTAAATTGGCGATATTTATCAAAAATTCTGAAAAAGTTCGAAAAATAAGGAAAAATTATAAATTGTCGGTTTGTGCCGAGAGTAGGGTGCACGTATTTCCAAATGACAAATATAGATATTTACACGCGCACTAATAATTTCTTTAAAATGAGCAAAACTTTTAAGAAAATTTCTAAAATATCGATATTTTCCTTGCACAAGAGCACAATAAAAAGTACATATAATATGCCGAATGTAGGGTGACAAAAATTAAAAAAGTCCAAAAACACTTTTTTATCAACAATTATCAAAACCGAATTAAAGTTATTCTTTCAAAATTTTATTTTTTTAAAATTCACAATTTTTCTACTTGAACCCACTGTGCAGTGGTGAATAACGAATACCGCACAAAGAAGAATAAAACACAAGCAGTGTTTGATGGTCGAACGGTGACGGGGGTGGGTTAACTACCACACTACTAGCTGACCAACGACAATGATCGCAACGGATATCGCACAAAAGAAAATAAAACACAAGCAGCGTTAGCAGAGCGCTCAGTGTGTGTGGGTAAGCAACTGCCTCGTTACAAACTAACCAATGACGACGAACCAACAGTGAGAGTTGGAGAAATAAATAAGTTGTTGTTATAGTTGTTGGTTAGTAGACTGACGCTAGAAAAAGGCGCTTGGAATTTTAGGGATTATTGTTATTGCAATGACAAGACAACAGACCAACGAAAATGACCAAACAGTGTGTGTTGGGGCGAGGTACGGGGGGATTTAGCAATGTTGGTATGTTTGTATTTTAATTAGAAAAAGCGGCACTTGCAATGTGGTGATTTTATTCTCGTTGAGAGTAATACCGAATTGGTGAGATGTAAAGAGATCACTCGACAATGCAGAAATGAGTGGAGAATATTACAATAACCGAAAACAAAATTATGCACACTACAGCGGCAGGTTATTTTATAAACAAAAATATATTTTTTTGAATAAATGTGAATTATTAAATACAAATTAACTGGGAAATTCGATTATTTCGCGAGAAAATAGAAAGTAATGCGAATGAGCCTCGATTTTAAAGAATTTTTAATAGATTTTTTAGCAAAATAAAATTGTTGTGGACTGTAAATTTAAAGATACCGCGACTAAGGGTAAAACAAAGGCGACCAGTACCGCGAAGCAAACAAAAACTAACACCTTTCCACTTGTTTTTCAAAAAATAAAGCACTCTAAGCTCACAAAAACAAAATTCACTGAACATACGTACCTTTTTTGATGTTGATGATGATGAATAAGATGATGTTGATGCGGTGGTGCGATTAATGAGGGGGGATGTATGTTTTGGAGTTGATTCCTTTGCAAAGAGATAACAAAAAAACAGGCTCGATGCGACCAAAATGTTTCTGTAGAGTAATGGGGGAAAAGAAACAATAAGAAATAAAACAAACAGAATTAATTTCTTTTCATGCAAAATTTGCTGGTTTATTGAATTGCTTTTGGTGTGTTTTCGACAATAAGTATTACCTCTTTTCAATATGGTGTGTTGGCGACAGTGGCCGTGTTGGGTATTCTCTCAAAGACTAAAGACAAGTGAACGAAGAGGTTCTAGGTGACCGCTGAGGGTCTCATGTCTGTCTACTACTACATATGTAACTACTTCCAATGAGAGCATGTGTAACAAGGTGAGGTTACCGACAACAACCAATGCCCAGCGACGATCCGCTTACTACGGTCTCCGCCAGGGGAGTTGTAGAGGAGATGCCAGTGCGCCAATCAGCATCCGTGATTGATCGAGCAAGGGAAGTTGATGGACAAAGTATCTAACTTATACACTTTGGTTCCCCTTCTATTGAGCTTACGATCTCGTCACTTGGGTAAAAAATGTTTTTTGTCATAGAAGTTATTTTTAAAATATCTTCTGGGGAGAATATACCAGACAATAAACAAGGGAACTTAAAAGGATTGGTGGCTCTTTCCGAAACCTAGGTATTTTCTGCCTTACCCCCTGGTAAACATTACCATCGTTCTCCACTTAAAAACAAAAGTTGTTTTTATAATAACAACAATAAAGGGTTTAAGCCTGACCAGTTTGCAACATACTATATTATCCCGAACAACCAAACCAACACTGTTTTTTCTAATAGACGAGGTACGGTCGACGAAGGGTTTTTTGTTGTAACAGACAAAACCAACTTACATGGTTATGCTACTTCGTTCAGGTAGACCGAAAGCATATCGAGTAATGAAAGATGTAAATGTTTATAAGTGCGATTGTAAAATTTAGAAGATTTTCTAAAAGAATTTTAGTTTTATTTAATTCTTTGGTTCCTCTTTTATTGAGCCTACGATCTCGTCACTTGTGTCAAAAATGTTTTTTGTCATAGAAGTTATTTTTAAAATATCTTTTGGGAAGAATAGCCCAGACAAAAAAAAGGGAACTGATGAGGACTGGTAGCTGTTTACGCAAGAAATATTAAATTAATTAGCTTGCATGGTTTGGAAATGCCCCTCATTTTTGTCGTTCTAATTTCATTGTGTTTGATTTTGCATACTCGTAGAAAACTGCCTACTCCTTATTGTTACATCATTGAACTGTAAACTAGCAGTTTTCTAAGGAGTATTGGTTTGCGCCGACTCCACCTTTCGGCATTGTTATTTTTCATATCGAGCGATCGTAACACAGGTAACCTGTTTGCTAATTTTCCCCTTTTTCGATTATTTATTATTTATCATAAAAGCGACTGCTTTTATTTAAATTTTAAACTAAAACTATTTGTGTTTTTATACCCTCCACCATACTATGGAGGGTATATTAACATTGTCATTCCGTTTGTAACTCCTCGAAATACTCATGTCAGACCCAACAAAGTATATATTCTTGATAAGCGTAAAATTCTAAGTCGATTTAGCGATGTCCGTCTGTCTGTCTGTCTGTCTGTCTGTCTGTCTGTCCGTCTGTCTGTCTGTCTGTCTGTCTGTCCGTCTGTCTGTCTGTCTGTCCGTCTGTCTGTCTGTTGTAATCACGCTATCTTTCGAATAAGTTGAGATAGATGGC
Organism: Musca domestica; assembly: GCF_030504385.1. Lineage (NCBI taxonomy): Eukaryota > Metazoa > Arthropoda > Insecta > Diptera > Muscidae > Musca > Musca domestica. Next base: position 63,811 of record NW_026712428.1, read on the forward strand.
TAAAATTTTGCACACATGTTTATTTTTCCAGTATGCAGGTTAAGTTCGTAAATGGGCCATGTAGGTCCACGTTTTCATATATTCGGTATTTTGATGATTTTAGCGACGTTATTCACCGGAATTGTTTCAAATTTGGTATTTTAAGTTCCAAATGGATACTACACCCTAAGATAGAAAATTATCTGTGCAAGTCTATGTCTTCGTATAGCCCCCATATAACGGTACCTCCCGATATTCGGTATTTTGATGATTTTAGCGACATTATTCACGGGAATTGTTTCAAATCTGGTATTTGAAGTTCCAAATGGATACTACACCCTAAGACAGAAAATTGTCTTTGCAGGTCCACGTCTTCGTATAGCCCCAATATAACGGTACCTCCCTATATTCGGTATTTTGATGATTTTAGCGACATTATTCACTGGAATTGTTTAAAATTTGGTATTTTAAGTTCCAAATGGATTCTACACCCTAAGACTGAAAATTGTCTGTGCAGGTCCACGTCTTCGTATAGCCCCCATATAACGGCACCTCGCTATGTTCAGTATTTTGATGATTTTAGCGACATTATTAACCGGAATTGTTTAAAATTTGATATTTGAAGTTCGTTATGGGAACTACAGTCTGTGACAGAAAATTGTCGGTGCGGGTCCAGTTTCGAATTTGAATATGGTAATGGCTTATGACAAACAATGCACATGTATGTCCACGTCGTACAGACTCCAACATAACGGCTATATTCGGTATTTTTAAAATTTTAACAGAATTTTTTAAGGATTTTATTTTTTGAAAATTTCCAAATTCGTTGTAAATGGTGGAGGGTATTAAAAGTTCGGCCCGGCCGAACTTACTGCTTTTTAAATTGTTATCTTTCTTCCCTTTATTTATCGGAGCTCAATTTCGGCGAATTTCATTTTGATCCATTCAAACCGGACGCGAGCCTTTGGAGAAATTTTCTAATTGGATTTCGTTTCTTATATACACAGGCTTCATCATCATCATTAACATCATAATCATCATCATCAACACCATCCCCATCATCATCTATAAACATAAACAAAACATCAGGTAGGTGCAGTGTTTTTTTTATTTGTGAGCTTGCGATTCAAAAAAAAAAAAAAAAAAAAATAATAATAATAATAATAACAAAAATCAAAAGTGTCCAAAGTCCAAAAGCATTTCGTTTTACAACAACAAACGGCCGCTTTACAACGCACAGCGTATTCCTTTTTTCCGTCGTATCAATTTTTTTCGGTTCAAAGAAATTATTATTGAACAGTGAAAACAAATGAAAATAGATATTTGTTGCAAAAAAAAAAAAATAATCTGTGGAAAAAGTGGTTAAAATTTGTTTAAAAATCGCATTTTTGTGTTTGCAAACAGTGGTAATAATATTAATATAATATAATTAACAATCGTGTTAAATTTCGATCATTTTATTAATAAAAATAAATCAAATTATTCCTTTTATTGAATATTTCATATTCCCATTCGATTACCACTGTGTAAATCCATAACAATAAGAAAAAAACACCACCAAATTGCTAAAATCATTGCTTGTAATATTCTTTTGAATCGCTGTTCAATAATACATAATTATATCAATATACATACGCGTGTGACATATTTACGTCGAGCGGTCAATCGTCTCGTCATCACACAGCACACACACGCGCCTCACATACATATTTTCGAAATTGATCTTTTTATTTTTTTCGTTTTTCTTTTGTTTGCGTGTACCCTACACTAATCGGGTTGGTCAATAGTGACTGGACAACATGTTGGGAACAAAGAAAAATATTTTTTGATAATTGTATTGTGGCGTGTGTTTAATTTTAATTTTAAGGTAATTTTGGACATTTTAAATTATCGTGTACCCTACAGTCCGCATTTATAACATTTTTATTCGGTTTGTAAAAATTATTATTTTTATTGTATTTGGTGGTAATTTTTGCCGTTTTTAATAAAAATAGTTGCTAAAAAAAATTATTTCTATATATTTTATCGAATATTTTTGCAATTATTACCTTGTTTTATTTAATATTATTTTAAATATTTCGTGATTTTTTGGCTTTTTTACATATTTTTGTGGATTTCGTCGCTTTTTTATAAAGGGAAAATAAATATTTTGTGCAAAATTTTGAAACTTTTCGCTAATTTGGTTGTCCCTTTCGCTTTTCGGATTGATTTTTCGGTTTTTTTTTTTGGAATTATTTGCTGGGTTTTTGGAATTATTTATTTGACTTTTTAGATTTTCTTGTCGAATTTTCGAACTTTTTTGAATTTATCGTTGTCGGGCTTAATTATTTTGTTGACTATTTCGATTTTCTAATCGAATTTTTGGATATTTGGTATATTTTGCTGGTTAAGCTTAATTATTTGGCGTATTTTTCGGATTTTTTTTTTTTGAAATTTTGCTGGTTGGATTTAAATATTTGGCTGATTTGTTCTATTTTCTAGTAGAATTTTCGGATTTTTTGTAAAGAAAGTTTTGTTTTATTGCAAAACTTAACAGGATTTATCGTTTCGTTTATTGGAATGTTCACTGTTTTCCAATTTTTGGATACATCAAAAGCATTTTTGCATATTTTCTTTGATTTATTTGTGGTATCGTGTAAATTCATATTAGCATCATGGCTCTAAATCCTCTCAATCATTTCACTAGAGTTTCCGATAATATGGTCAAGTTTTGTGCTAAAATTAAAGACGCGAAAGAGGAAGATTTAGATGTTTTCATTTTAGAAGTAAAAAGTACCGAGTTGAATAAAAAATGGATCGACCTAGAAAGTTCTTTTGGAAAATGTCTCGACTATTTATCGACTGCTGAGGATACTACTGCTGAAGACATTGTGGTTGTCGATGGGAAATATGAGGTTGTGCACGACTTGTTTATGGAGTGTGTCGCTCTCATTAAAAAATAATTGCATAAATTCCGGCGATATCGAAAATCGTCATTGACCTCATCTTTTAGTTCAGTGGTTTCTCTAAATCAGGATCCATCTGATATTCCTAAGGATGACCAGACCCCGTCTGGAATTCCAAAGGAAGTCCAGGGTAGAGATTCAGATTTAAATAAAACGAACTCGTCTACCCACACTGCTCGAAATGTGGGTACGCAGGCTTCTATCTCCGCAATATCTAATATTGGGAATCCTAGAATAGCTCGAGTTTTGTTATTGATCCGCCGAATTTCGATATAGTCCACAATCTAGCGTTGCCTCAATGCGACACGGATGTCTTCGAAGGTGATTTTCTCTCCTGGCCAACGTTTAGAGATCTTTTTAGTGCGGTTTATATTAATAATTCCCAATTGAGTGATATCGAGCGTCTTTGGCACTTAACGCGAAAAACTAGTGGGGAAGCTCGTGAAATCTTCGCAAAATTACCTTAACTAACCGCAGTTTTGGCCTAGCTTGGGACGCGTTGAAATTTCGTATGATAATCCGCGCTTTTTGATTCATTGTCAGTTCAAGACTTTGTTTTCTCTCCCGGTACTTAAAACTGAGACTTGTTCGGGCCTCAAACAAATCCAACGTGGTATTAATGGTTGTTTGTCTGCAATGTCCATTTACGACGTTCGGGCGGATAATTGGGATCAGTTTTTTGGTCTTCATTTGTTTACAAAGGCTCCCTAAAATTACACAAACCTTATGGGAGCAGAGTGTTAAAGATAAGTCTTCTATTTCGTTGTGGAAAGACCTAGATAGGAACGAATTCAGACACTCATGTGTCTACATGGTATGAGAGAAAATGATCAGCCCACAAAGTCTAATGTTAAAAAACTTCAAAGTCATATGACTAATACGAATTCTTCTCGCTCTCCTAATCCTCCGCAGAATAATTATTGTTTCCTGTGTCCCCAACTTTCCCATTTGCTATCTGAATGTCCTCGTTCCAAAAATATGTCCCCCTCGGCTAGGTTTTCTATTGTGAAACGTCGTAGGTTATGTGTAAATTGCTTGCGTAAGGGACATAGGTAAAAAATTGTATTAGTCAGCATTGGCGAGAAGGTCAAGTCCACCTGTTTCTTCGGTGAGCCCGATTCCAACCAATCCACCACTTCTCGCGCCAGCCAATTCATCTCGTCCCTCTACATCCTCGGCGGGTGTTTCTCGGCAAGTATTCCACGCCTCTCAAAATCAATCAGCCCTTTTAGGAACCGCAATGGTAAATATTCTGCATTGTGGTATGTCGTATTCAGCTAGGGCTTTAATAGACCCTGCTTCCGAATCTTCTTTTCTAACTGAACGTTTGCAAAATAGGTTGAAACTTCCGGAAGGTTCAACTAATGCTGTTATCTCTGGTGTGAATTGTGCAATTTCGGCCAATTCTCGTAAAATTTGTTCTCTGAAGATTGGAAGCCCTTTGGATCCATCGATCATCTTAGAAAATCGTGCGCTGGGGTTACCGTCCATTTCTGGAAACCTGCCCTCGGTCACTGTCTCCTCTGATTTTAGTGCCCAAATGCCAAATATTCGAATAGCAGACCATAACTTGTTCGACTTCCGTCCAGTGGATCTGTTGTTGGGTGCTGATTTGTATCCAAAAATGTTATTAGAGGGATGTCGTTCAATTCTCTGTGGAACATTGCTTGCCCAAAATTCTGTTTTCGGATGGCTTGTCACTGGACCGATCCCTTCATCGGAAATTCGTACATTTGCCACTATGGTTGACGTCGCGGAAGAGGACTCCTTAAAAAAACTTTGTTACGCTTTTTGGAGTTAGAAGAAATCCCTAAGCGGAAAATGATGACTCCATCAGATCGTATCTGTGAGGAAAATTATATCAGGTCGACGCGTAGGGACTCAGAAGGTAGATATGTGGTGACACTTCCTTTGCGATCTGGGTTCGGTGAAGACTTACATTTGGGAGAATCTCGCCCAAGCGTCCTCAGACAATTTCTTCGTAATGAATCGTCGTTATCTAAAAAACCCGAGGTGAAACCTATGTATGATGAGGTCTTGATCGAGTATTTGGAACTTGGCTACATGAAGCCAACAGACATTCCAACCAGCCATAATTATCTTTCGTGTTATTTGCCTCACCATCCGGTAATTAATCTCGAAAAACAAACTACAAAATTGCGAGTTGTTTTTAACGCCTCCAATAAAACTTCGACCGACATTAGTCTGAACGACATGTTACATGTAGGACCCTCTTTGTAACTCGATCTAGTATTTTTATTACTTCGTTGGCGAGTGTATAGGTTCGTGTTCAATTCAGACATTACTCAAATGTATAGGCAAATACGTGTAGACCCTAAACATACACCGCTTCAAAGAATTCTTTATCGGGACTCGCCAACCAAACCCATTCTCGACTATGAATTGCAAACGGTAACTTTCGGCCTTAATTGTGCACCTTACTTAGCAATCCGGACGCTTCTACAACTCGCTGACGAGACTGAGTCTGAATATCCGCTCGCGGCCAAAATATTGCGATCATCCATGTACGTAGGTGACGTTTTGGCCGGAACACATGACCTCGAGACGGCATTTATTGCTAGGGAGCAGTTGATCGGAGCACTTTCTTCGTCTTAGTTTGAATTGAGGAAGTGGACAGCCAATGACAAGTCAATTTTGGATTGTTTTCCTCCAGAGCATTTGGTTGATGCTCAAGTTTTGTCGTTTGAGGAAGCTAGTGGCTCAAAACCCTTAGGAATTAGATGGAACGCGAGGTTGGATTCCTTTTATTTTGATGTTTGTCCTATTGAAACTAAATCCAGTTATACCAAGCGGGAAGTTCTATCCTCCATCGCCAAACTTTTTGACCCGGTAGGTTGGGTTAGCCCGGTAATTCTAACCGCGAAAATTATAATGCAAAAGGTGTGGCTAGAACAAGTTGGTTGGGACGAGCCCCTGTTGCCTGCTACTTATTCGGAGTGGCGCAAATTTGTTGATTACTAATTATACCTCGTTGGCTTCAATATACCCCTGAATGTTCCGCTGAATTACACGTCTTTTCTGATGCCTCTGTTAAGGCATACGCGGGGGTAGCATATATAAGAATCGAGTCTCCAGATAAAAATGTGTTCGTGCATTTGTTATCAAGTAAGACAAAAGTGGCTCCATTGAAATCTATTTCTCTCCCTCGTCTTGAACTTAGCGGCGCAGTATTAGCCTCTGAACTTTTAAAAATTATCGTCAAAGAGATCGATTTAGAATTTCGTCAAGTTTCTTGTTGGACGGATTCCACTATTGTGTTGTCGTGGCTAAGAAAAACTCCTTCCACTTCGACTACATTTGTAGCTAATCGAGTATGTAGAATTCAAGAAAATGTGGGGAATCATAATTGGTATCACGTTAGGTCGGAGGATAATCCAGCAGACCTGGGAAGTCGTGGTTTATCGCCCGCAGATTTAGCTGTGAGCTCTGTTTGGTGGCATGGACCTCAATGGCTTAGCAAAAAAAAAGTCGGATTGGTCTATTTTGGACTGACATTGAAAAACGGTCTGTTCATTGTAATTTTTCGTCCTTTCCTCCTTCCTTCGAAGATATTCTCGAAAGGTATTCCTCATTTGAAAAGGGACTCCACACAATGGCGTATGTTTCAAGATTCATTCGCCAGATCCATTCGTGGTATAGGGGTACATTTAATTACCCAAACTCTCGGATTTCTGCCGAAGAATTAAAAGAGGTTCATACTCGCTTCGTAATTACAACTCAAAAGCTTCATTTCGCTGAAGACTATAAAAAACTAATCGACAAGGAACCCATTTCTAAAAACAGTTCCTTCGTTCCCCTCAATCCCTTTGTTGACGAAAATGGTGTCATGAGGATTAATGGTCGTCTTGTACGTGCGCCCTGCCTTTCATATTCGGAGCGTCATCCCATAATTCTTCCCTATAAAAGTAGGTTCGCGAAACTTTTGGTCGAATACATCCACATAAAATGTGTTCATGGAGACGTTCAGCTTATGCTTGTACGCTAAGGATGGAATATTGGATTCCTCGAGTAAAAATTTTGATTCGTTCGGTGGTTCATAATTGTAAAGTATGTATCTTGGAGAAGAAACGACATTGTAGCCAAATAATGGCGGCGCTTCCACCTGAAAGAACAATAATTGATAGGGCGTTCACAACAACTGGGGTCGACTTCGCCGGTCCATTTGAGATCAAGTAATTTACTAGCCGTGCGTGTAAGATTACAAAAGGATATGTTTGTGTGTTCGTTTGTTTTTCTACCAAGGCCATATATTTAGAGGCAGTATCCTATTTGTCCACTGCCAATTTCTTGCTGGCTATTCATCGATTTGTTGCACGTCGAGGATGTCCTAGCTTGATATATTCGGACAACGGTACGAATTTCGTAGGTGCTTCCCGTGAGTTACGTCGGAATTTTCGAGAATTCATCCCGAATAGTTACGAATCGGTCTGTAATGTATTTGCAACTCAGGGCCTCAATTGGTATTTCATTCAAGCGGGTGCTCCACATATGGGTGGGCTCTGGGAAGCTGAAGTGAAAAGTTTCAAGCAACACTCTCGAAGACAAGTTCGAAATGTTCGACTTACCTTAGAAGAATTGGCAACCGTTCTAGCCAGAATAGAGGCTTGTTTGAATTCGCGTCCTTTATGTGCGATGTCTGATAGTCCGGATGAACTAGTAGCTCTGACACCAGGTAATTTTTTGATTGGCGCTCCATTACTCGCTCCTTCTGAGCCTGTAGTATCTAACGAACCTTTATCGCTCGTGAATAGGTTTCGAAAAGTACAGGCCCTTGCTCATTTGTTTTGCTTTAGATGGAAAGAGGAGTATTTAAAAAGCTTGCACATGGACTATAAGTGGAAATTTCCCGAACGCGAAATCCAAAAAGACGATTTTGTGGTAATACGTCATGAACAACTTCCACCGACATCTTGGAAGTTAGGCCGAGTAGAAAATATTTACCCGGGTATTGATGGTCATGTTCGAATTGTCGATGTTCGCACAGCAAATGGCGTTGTAAAGCGGCCCATATCTAAACTGGTCGCTTTGACCGACCATTCAATCTCGAATAAATTCGCAATTTTTTCTTAGAAAATGGATTCCTCTAATATGTACAACATCGATCTCGTGACGGCAATTGATAACCATCTGGAAAGGGCCGACAAAAAACAGAGGACCACTTCGGAGGTAGTGGATGATTTGGTGAAGCCAATCGCTGCAGTGACACTCACTGAATCGGAATCCGTCTCTGCGGATCCGATAGAAATGTCAACGGAATCCGTCACTGCAGATTCCAATAATCTTGCTGCCACTTTATCGAAATCCGTCACTGCGGATTTAAATATCAATAACGCGGAATCCGTAACTGCGGGTTCAAACGAACGGCATTTAAATATTGAATCCTTTTCTGAGGGTTCATCGGGCCGACAACTCTTTCCTAACAGATCGGAATCGATAGCTGTGGATTCAATCGCGACCGCTCGTTTGGTAAAATTGGGGAGTACGACCGTTAATGCGGTCGATTCGGACACCCCACATAAATAGAGCTGTCGGGTTTGTCTGCGCAGGAACTCGCTGAGCACCAGCAAACAATTTTTAGAAATGACGCTGGAATCGCGTCTCAATGTTGTGGTCCAGCATCGAGATTGTACGCGTTGTCTTGGCAAATGGCACCAACCGCGTAATTGCCATACCACCAAAAGCTGCTACAAATGCGGTGGGGACCATCGTGCTTTGCTGCATGATAATAGAAAAGATTTTGTTCGAGGTTCTCAACCCATCTACTGTCCGCGCCAGCATAAAAGGTCTCGTCCTTACCCAAGTTCTATGTCTGGTCCGAGTACTAGATCCGATCTTCGTTCGTCCGAAGTTTCACGATCCTTCTGCCATTCATCTGGTAGTTCCCTGGCCATACTGCCTTTACAATCGGTGGCGACCTTATCCCCAAGTCTAGTAGTACGACTTCAATGTGTCGGACCGACTTTTCCAGTCCGAGCGGTGCTGGATACTTGCTCAATGCAGAGTCTCATTTGTGCGACAATGGTAGACAAATTGAAACTACCCACTTCCGACCTAGATGGAATTCGGCTTTGCCGAATCACGGTCACGTCCGTTTATGATGTCACTCAAAGCTTAAGTGGCAAGGGTTACAGATCTTCGCCACGTTTACACCCCTCGTCTGCTACAATTAGTAGAACCTAGTAAAAATCCGAATTTTTGAAAATATTAACTTTACCAAAATAAATATAAATTGCTCACAAAACACTGCACCTCCTTTTTCATTATATACTACATACAAGTTACAAAACATACTTATCGACCTGTGTTAAAACATTCATAATGTTGCAAGGTGGGTGCCTAATGTTTACGCAAGAAGCATTAAATTAATTAACTTGCATTGTTTGGAAATGCCCCTCTTTTTTGTCGTTCTAATTTCATTGTGTTTGATTTTGCATACTCGTTAGAAAACTGCCTACTCCTTATTGTTACATCATTGAACTGTCAACTAGCAGTTTTCTAACGAGTATCGGTTTGCGCCGACGCCACCTTTCGGCATTATCATTTTTCGTATCGAGCGATCGTAACACAGGTAACCTGTTTGCTAATTTTCCCCTTTTTTCGATTATTTATTGTTTATCAATAAAGCGACTGCTTTTATTTAAATTTTAAACAAAAACTATTTTTTAAGTGTTTGTTTTCTCTTTCGAGACGAGCTTAATGATCTGAAATTTGCAGTGAAAAGGAAAGCCAGATAGACACTATCACACACTCACCATTATGCGACGCGTTTCGCCGTTGGTTAAGCGGCTCATCAGGCATATTTGATGTGGATGATGGCTTACAAGGGCCGTTCTCTGGAAAGTAGTATATATTTCGAACTTATTGCAAATTAGCATATGCAAATTATACACTAGAAACTCTCCAGGTTCGACTCAAGTTCTATTGGCAGATCTTTTTTCACAGCAACGTTTTTTTGTTTTTTGTAGTGATGGATTTTTTGTCCACAGCAACTACATTGCTTCCAATGCATACACTTGTTTTAGTGCTGCTTTAGGAAGACGGGTTAATGGCTCTGAACGTAGAGCCATCATCCACATCAAATATGCCTGATGAGCCGCTTAACCAACGGCGAAACGCGACGCATAATGGTGAGTGTGTGATAGTGTCTATCTGGCTTTCCTTTTCACTGCAAATTTCAGATCATTAAGCTCGTTTCGAAAGAGAAAACAAACACTTAAATCATAAAACATATGATCTTCGCCTTAACAAGGCAAAACTCAAAAATTCAGCCGAGCCTGGCTGTGGGATTTGAACCGCGGACCTCTGTGTGCAGCCAACTAGAAGTTGCCGTCTCTACGTTCAGAGCCATTAACCCGTCTTCCTAAAGCAGCACTAAAACAAGTGTATGCATTGGAAGCAATGTAGTTGTTGTGGACAAAAAATCCATCACTACAAAAAACAAAAAAACGTTGCTGTGAAAAAAGATCTGCCAATAGAACTTGAGTCGAACCTGGAGAGTTTCTAGTGTATAATTCGCATATGCTAATTTGCAATAAGTTCGAAATATATACTACTTTCCAGAGAACGGCCCTTGTAAGCCATCATCCACATCAAATATGCCTGATGAGCCGCTTAACCAACGGCGAAACGCGTCGCATAATGGTGAGTGTGTGATAGTGTCTATCTGGCTTTCCTTTTCACTGCAAATTTCAGATCATTAAGCTCGTCTCGAAAGAGAAAACAAACGCTTAAATCATAAAACATATGATCTTCGCCTTAACAAGGCAAAACTCTAAAACTATTTTTGTTTTTATTTTTCATCCCTTTATTTACCGGAGAGCAATTTCGGCGCATTTACAGTAGCTCTTTCCGAAACTTAGGTATTCCATACCTTACCCCCTGGTAAACATTACCATCGTTCTCCACTTACAAATAAACGTTATATTAACACTCCTCTATTAATAGACAAGGCACGGTCGACGAAGGGGTTTTTGTTGTAACAGACAAAACCAACTTACATGGTTATGCTACTTCGTTCAGGTAGAACGAAAGCATAATGAGTGGAGAAAGATGTAAACGAGATTGTAAGATTTAGAAGATTTTCCAACAGAATGTTAGTTTTATTTAATTCTTTTGTTCCTCTTCTATTGAGCTTACGATCTCGTCACTTGGGTAAAAAATGTTTTTTGTCACAGAAGTTATTTTAAAAATATTTTCTGGGTAGAATATCCCAGACAAAAAACAAGGGAACTGATGAGGATTGGTGGCTCCTTCCGAAACCTAGGTATTTTCTGCCTTACCTCTGGTACACATTACCATCGTTCTTCACTAATAAACAAACGTTGTTTTTATGAAAACAACAATAGATTGGTTAAGCCTGACCATTTTGCAACAACAAAATACTATGGTATCCCGAACAAACAGGCCAACACTGCTCTAATAATGGACGAGGAACGGTCGAAGAAAGGGTTTTTGTTGAAACAGACAAAACCAACTTATATGGTTATGCTACTTCGTTCAGATAGAAGGAAAGCACAACGAGTGGAGAAAGATGTAAATGAGATTGTAAGATTAGGAGGATTTTGCAGAAGAATTTTAGTTTTATTTAATTATTTGGTTAATCTTTTATTGAGCTTAAGATCTCGTCACTTGGGTAAAAAAGGTTTTTTTTGTCACAGAAGTTATTTTTAAAATATCTTCTGAGAAGAATATCCCAAACAAAAAACAAGGGAACTGATGAGGTTGGTGGCTCTTTCCGAAACCCAGGTATTCCCTGCCTTACCCCTGGTAAACATTACTATCGCTCTCTCTTAAAAACAAACGTTGTTTTTACTATAACAACAAGAAAGGGGTTAAGCCTGACCAGTTTGCAACATACTATGTTATCCCGAACAACCAAGCCAACACTGTTCTTTTAATAGACAAGGCAGGGTCGACGAAGGGTTTTTTGTTGTAACAGACAAAACCAACTTACATGGTAATGCTACTTCGTTCAGGTAGACCGAAAGCATAACGAGTGGAGAAATATGTAAATGTTTAAAAGTGAGATTGTAAGATTTAGAAGATTTTCCAAAAGATTTTAGTTTTATTTTATTCTTTGGTTAATCTTCTATTGAGCTTACGATCTCGTCACTTGGGTAACGAGATAAGTGCGATTGTAATATTTTTAGAAGATTTCCCAAAAGAATTTTAGTTTTATTTAATTCTTTGGTACCTCTTCTATTGAGCTTAGGATCTCGTCACTTGGGTAAAAAATGTTTTTTGTCACAGAAGTTATTTTAAAAATATCTTCTGGGTAGAATATCCCAGACAAAAAATTAACTGACGAGGATTGGTGGCTCCTTCCGAAGCCTAGGTATTTTCTGCGTTACCTCTGGCACACATTACCATCGTTCTCCACTAATAAACAAACGTTGTTTTTATGAAAACAACAATAACCATTTTGCAACAACAAAATACTACGGTATCCCGAACAAACAAGCCAACACTTTTCTATTAATAGACAAGACACGGTCTACGAAGGGGGTTTTTTTTTGTAACAGACAAAACCAACTTACATGGTTATGCTACTTCGTTCAGGTAGAACGAAAGCATAACGAGTGGAGAAATATGTAAATGTATATAAGTGAGATAGTAAGATTTAAAAGATTCTCTAAAAGAAGTTTTATTTTTATTTAATTCTTTGGTATATCTTCTATTGAGCTTACGATCTCGTCACTTGGGTAAAGAGATAAGTGCGATTGTAATATTTTTAGAAGATTTCCCAAAATAATTTTAGTTTTATTTAATTCTTTGGTTACTCTTCTATTGAATTTACGATCTCGTCACTTGGGTAAAAAATGTTTTTTGTCATAGAAGTTATTTTTAAAATGTCTTCTGGGGAGAATATACCAGACAAAAAACAAGGGAACTTATAAGGGTTGGTGGCTCTTTCCGAAACCTAGGCATTCCCTGCCTTACCACCTGGTACACAACACTGTTATACATTAATAAACAAACGATGTTTTTATAAAAACAACAATACATAGGTTATGTCTGACCAGTTTGCAACATACTATGTTATCCCGAACAACTAAGCCAACACTGTTCTTTTAATAGACAAGGCACGGTCGACGAAGGGTTTTTTGTTGTAACAGACAATACCAACTAACATGGTAATGCTACTTCGTTCAGGTAGACCGAAAGCATAACGAGTGATGAAAGATGTAAATGTTTATAAGTGCGATTGTAAGATTTATAAGATTTTGCAGAAGAATTTTAGTTTTATTTAATTCTTTGTTTAATCTTCTATTGAGCTTATGATCTCGTCACTTGGGTAAAAAATGTTTTTTGTCATAGAAGTTATTTTTACAATATTTTTTGGGAAGAATATCCCTGACAAAAAAAGGGAACTGATGAGGATTGGTAGCTCTTTCCGAAACTTAGGTAATCCCTGCCTTACCCCCTGGTAAACATTATCATCGATCTGCACTTACAAATAAACGTTATATTAACACTCCTCTATTAATAAACAAGGCACGGTCGACGAATGGATTTTTGTTGTAACAGACAAAACCAACTTACATGGTTATGCTACTTCGTTCAGGTAGAACGAAAGCATAAAGAGTGGACAAAGATGTAAATGCGATTGTAAGATTTAGAAGATTTTCCAAAAGAATGTTAGTTTTATTTAATTCTTTGGTTCCTCTTCTATTGAGCTTACGATCTCGTCACTTGGGTAACGAGATAAGAGCGATTGTAATATTTTTAGAAGATTTCCCAAAAGAGTTTTAGTTTTATTTAATTCTTTGGTTCCTCTTCTATTTATCTGACGATCTCGTCACTTGGGTAAAAAAATGTTTTGTCATAGAAGTTATTTTTAAAATATCTTCTGGGGAGAATATACTAGACAATAAACAAGGGAACTTATGAGGATTGGTGGCTCTTTCCGAAACCTAGGTATTCCCTGCCTTACCACCTGGTACACAACACCGTTCTCCACTGATAAACAAAAGTTGTTGTTAAAAAAAAACAATAATAAAGGGGTTAAGTCTGACCATTTTGCAAAAACAAAATGCTATGGTATCCCGAACAAACAAGCCAACACTATTCTATTAACAGACAAGGAACGGTCTACGAAGGGCTTTTTGTTGTAACAGACAAAACCAACTTACATGGTAATGATACTTCATTCAGGTATAACGAAAGCATAATGAGTGGAGAAAGATGTAATTGTTTATAAGTGCGATTGTAAGATTTAGAAGATTTTGCAAAAGAGTTTTAGTTTTATTTAATTCTTTGGTCAATCTTTTGGGGAGAATATCCAAAACAAAAAACAAGGGAACTGATGAGGTTGGTGGCTCTTTCCGAAACATAGGTATTCCCTGCCTTACCCCCTGGATAACATTACCATCGTTCTCCACTTAAAAACCAACGTTGTTTTTAAAATAACAACAATAAAGGGGCTAAGCCTGACCAGTTTGCAACATATTATGTTATCCCGAACAACCAAGCCAACACTGTTCTTTTAATAGACAAGGCACGGTCGACGAAGGGTTTTTTGTTGTAACAGACAAAACCAACTTACATGGTTATGCTACTTCGTTAAGGTAGAACGAAAGCATAACGAGTGGAGAAAGATGTAAAGCGATTGTAAGATTTAGAAGATTTACCAAACAAATGTTATTTGTAATGTTGTTTGTAACAGACAAAACCAACTTACATGGTCATGTTTCTTCTTTCGGGTAGAACGAAAGCATAATGAGTAGAGAAATATGTATATATTTATAAGTGAGATTGTAAGATTTAGAAGATTTTCCAAAAGAATTTTAGTTTTTTTTTAATTCTTTGGTTAATCTTCTATTGAGCTTACGATCTCGTCACCCGGATAACGGGATAAGTGCGATTGTAATACATTTAGAAGATTTCCCAAAAGAATTTTAGTTTTATTTAATTCTTTGGTTCCTCCTCTATTGATCTTACGATCTCGACACTTGGGTAAAAATTGTTTTTTGTCATAGAATTTATTTTTAAAATATCTTCTGGGGAGAATATACCAGACAATAAACAAGGGAACTTATAAGGACTGGTGGCTCTTTCCGAAACCTAGGTATTCCCTGCCTTACCACCTGGTACACAACACAGTTCTCCACTAATAAACAAACGTTGATGTTAAAAAATCAATAATAAAGGGGTTAAGTCTGACCATTTTGCAACAACAAAATACTATGGTATCCCGAACAACCAACACTGTTCTTTTAATAGACAAGACACGGTCGACGAAGGGTTTTTTGTTGTAACAGACAAAACCAACTTACATGGTTATGCTAATTCGTTCAGGTAGACCGAAAGCATAACGAGTGATGAAAGATGTAAATGTTTATAAGTGCGATTGTAAATTTTAGAAGATTTTCCAAAAGAATTTTAGTTTTATTTAATTCTTTGGTTCCTCTTTTATTGAGCCTACGATCTCGTCACTTGGGTAAAAAATGTTTTTTGCCATAGAAGTTATTTTTACAATATCTTTTTGGAAGAATATACCTGACAAAAAAGGGAACTGATGAGGATTGGTAGCTCTTTCCGAAACTTAGGTATTCCCTGCCTTACCCCCTGGTAAACATTACCATCGTTCTCCACTTATAAATAAACGTTATATTAACACTCCTCTAATAATAGACAAGGCACGGTCGACGAGGGGGTTTTTGTTGTAACAGACGAAACCAACTTACATGGTTATGCTACTTCGTTAAGGTAGAACGAAAGCATAACGAGTGGAGAAAGATGTAAAGCGATTGTAAGATTTAGAAGATTTGCCAAACAAATGTTATTTGTAATGTTGTTTGTAACAGACAAAACCAACTTACTTGGTTATGCTACTTCGTTCAGGTAGAAAGAAAGCATAATGAGTGGAGAAATATGTAAATGTTTATAAGTGAGATTGTAATATTTAGAAGATTTCCCAAAAGAATTTTAGTTTTATTTAAATCATTGGTTCGTCTTCTATTGATCTTACGATCTCGTCACTTGGTAAAAATGTTTTTTGTCATAGAAGTTATTTTTAAAATATCTTCTGGGGAGAATATACCAGACAATAAAGAAGGGAACTTATAAGGATTGGTGGCTCTTTACGAAACCTAGGTATTCCCTGCCTTACCAACTGGTACACAACACCGTTATACACTAATAAACAAACGTTGTTTTTATAAAAACAACAATAAAAATGTTAAGCCTGACCAGTTTGCAACAACAAAATGCTATGTTATCCCGAACAAACAAGCCAACACTGCTCCAATAATGGACAAGGAACGGTCGAAGAAAGGGTTTTTGTTGTAACAGACACAACCAACTTAGATGGTTATGCTACTTCGTTCAGATAGAACGAAAGCATAACGAGTGGAGAAAGGTGTAAATGTTTATAAGTGTGATTGTAATATTTTTAGATTTTAGATTTTCCAAAAGAATTTTGGTTTATTTAATTCTTTGGTTCCTCTTCTACTGAGCTTACGATATCGTCACTTGGGCAAAACGTGCTTTTTTTGTCATAGAAGTTATTTTTATAATATCTTCTGGGGAGAATATCCAGTTTGCAACTACAAAATACTATGTTAACCGAAACAAACAAGCCAACACTGCTCCAATAATGGACAAGGAACGGTCGAAGAAAGGGTTTTTGTTGTAACAGACACAACCAACTTACATGGTTATGCTAATTCGTACATATAGAACGAAAGCATAACGAGTGGAGAAAGATGTAAATGTTTATAAGTGCGATTGTAATATTTTTAGAAGATTTTTCAAAGGAATTTTAGTTTTATTAAATTCTTTGGCTCCTCTTTTATTGAGCTTGCGATCTCGTCACTTGGGTAATTTTTTTTTTGTCATAGAAGTTATTTTTACAATATCTTTTGGGGAGGATATCACAGACAAAAAACAAAGGAACTGATGAGGATTGGTGGCTCTTTCCGAAACTTAGGTATTTCCAGTCTTACCCCCTGGTAAACATTACCATCGTTCTCTACTAACAAACAAACGTTCTATTAACACTCTTCTATAAATAGACAAGACACGGTCGACGAAGGGGTTTTTGTTGTAGCAGAAAAAAACAACTTACATGGTTATGCTACTAAGGAGAATATCCCAGACAAAAAAGAAGGGAACTGATGAGGATTGGTGGCTCTTTCCGAAACCTAGGTATTCCCTGCCTTACCCCCTGGTAAACATTACCATCGTTCTCCACTAATAAACAAACGTTGTTTTTATAAAAACAACAATAAAGGGGTTAAGCCTGACCAGTTTGCAACATACTATGTTATCCCGAACAAACAAGCCAACACTGTTTTATTAATAGACAAGGCACGGTCGACGAAGGGTTTTTTGTTGTAACAGACAAAACCAACTTACATGGTTATGCTACTTCGTTCAGGTAGACCGAAAGTATAACGAGTGAAGAAAGATGTAAATGTTTATAAGTGCGATTGTAAAGTTTAGAAGATTTTCCAAAAGAATTTTAGTTTTATTTAATTCTTTGGTTACTCTTCTATTGAACATACGATCTAGTCACTTGGGTAAAAACAGTTTTTTGTCACAAAAGGTATTATTTAAATATCTTCTGGGGAGAATATCCCAGACAAAAAAAGCAAAGGAACTGATGAGGGTTGGTTGCTCTTTCCGCAACCTAGATATTTTCTGCCTTAACCCCGGTACACATTACCATCGTTCTCCACTAATAAACAAACGTTGTTTTTATAAAAACAACAATAATAAGGTTAAATCTGACAATTTTGCAACAACAAAATACTACATTATCACGAACACACAATCCAACAATTTTCTAATAATAGACAATGCACGGTCGACGAAGGGTTTTTTGTTGTAACAGACAAAACCAACTTACATGGTTATGCTACTTCGTTCAAGTAGACCGAAAGCATAATGAGTGAAGAAAGATGTAAATGTTTATAAGTGCGATTGTGAAATTTAGAAGATTTTCCAAAAGAATTTTAGTTTTATTTAATTCTTTGGTTAATCGTCTATTGAGCTTACGATCTCGTCACTTGGGTAACGAGATAAGTGGGATTGTAAGATTTAGAAGATTTTCCAAAATAATTTTAGCTTTATTTAATTATTTGTTTCGTCTTCTATTGAGCTTACGATCTCGTCACTTGGGTAAAAAGTGTTTTTTGTCACAGAAGTAATTATTAAAATATCTTCTGGGGAGAATATCCTAGACAAAAAACAGGGGAACTGATGAGGATTGGAGGCTCTTTCCGAAACCTAGGTATTTTCTTCCCTACCCCTGGTACACATTACCATCGTTCTCCACCAATAAACAAACGTTCTATTAACACTGTTCTGTTAATAGACAAGGCACTGTCGACGAAGGGGTTTTTGTTGTAACAGACAAAACCAACTTACATGGTTATGCTACTTTGTTCAGGTAGAACGAAAGCATAACGAGTGGAGAAAGATGTAAATGCGATTGTAAAAATTTAGAAGATTTTGCAAAAGAATTTTGTTTTATTTAAGTTTTTGGTTCATCTTCTATTGAGCTAACTATCTTGTCACTTGGGCAAAAAATGTTTTTTGTCACAAAAGGTATTATTAAAATATCTTCTGGGGAGAATATCCCAGACAAAAAACAAAGGAACTGATGAGGATTGGTGGCTTTTTCCGATACCTTGGTATTTTCTGCCTTAACCCCGGTACACATTACCATTGTTCTCCACTAATAAACAAATGTTGTTTTTATAAAAACAACAATAATAAGGTTAAGTCTGAACATTTTTCAACAACAAAGTACTACGTTATCCCGAACAAACAAGCCAACACTGATCTATTAATAGACAAGACACGGTCAAAGAAGTGTTTTTTTATGGTTATGCAACTTTGTTCAGGTAGAACGAAAGCATAATAAGTGGAGAAACATGTAAATGTTTATAAGTGCGATTGTAAGATTTAGGATTTTCCAACAGAATTTTAGTTTTACCAAATTCTTTGGTTCCTCTTTTATTGAGCTTGCGATCTCGTCACTTGGGTAATTTTTTTTTTCATAGAAGTTATTTTCACAATATCTTTTGGGTAGAATATCACAGACAAAAAACAAAGGAACTGATGAGGATTGGTGGCTCTTTCCGAAACTTAGGTATTTCCAGCCTTACCCCCTGGTAAACAATACCATCGTTCTCTACTAACAAACAAACGTTCTATTAACACTCTTCTATAAATAGACAAGACACGGTCGACGAAGGGGTTTTTGTTGTAGCAGAAAAAAACAACTTACATGGTTATGCTACTGGGGAGAATATCCCAGACCAAAAAGAAGGGAACTGATGAGGATTGGTGGCTCTTTCCGAAATCTAGGTATTCCCTGCCTTTCCCCCTGGTAAACATTACCATCGTTCTCCGCTAATAAACAAACGTTGTTTTTATAAAAACAACAATAAAGGGGTTAAGCCTGACCAGTTTGCAACAACAAAATACTACGTTATCCCGAACAAACAAGCCAACACTGATCTATTAATAGACAAGACACGGTCGACGAAGGGGTTTTTGTTGTAACAGACAAAAGCAACTTACATGGTAATGCTACTTCGTTCAGGTACAACGAAGGCATAATGAGTGGAGAAAGATGTAAATGTTTATAAGTGCGATTGTAGGATTTAGAAGATTTTGCAAAAGAATTTTAGTTTTATTTAATTCTTTGGTTACTCTTCTATTGAACTTACGATCTCGTAACTTGGGTAAAAACTGTTTTTTGTCACAAAAGGTATTATTTAAATATCTTCTGGGAGAATATCCCAGACAAAAAAAGCAAAGGAACTGATGAGGGTTGGTTGCTCTTTCCGAAACCTAGATATTTTCTGCCTTAACCCCGGTACACATTACCATCGTTCTCCACTAATAAACAAACGTTGTTTTTATAAAAACAACAATAATAAGGTTAAGTCTGACCATTTTTCAACAACAAAATACTACGTTATCCCGAACAAACATGCCAACACTGATCTATTAATAGACAAGACACTGTCGACGAAGGGGTTTTTGTTGTAACAGACAAAACCAACTTACATAGTTATGCTACTTCATTCAGGTAGAACGAAAGCATAATGAGTGGAGAAAGATGTAAATGTTTATAAGTGCGATTGTAAAAATTTAGAAGATTTTGCAGAAGAATTTTGTTATATTTAATTCTTTGGTTACTCTTCTATTGAATTTACGATCTCGTCACTTGGATAAAAAATATTTTTTGTCATAGAAGTTATTTTTAAAATATCTTCTGGGGAGAATGTCCCAGACAAAAAACGAGGCAACTGATGAGGATTGGTGGCTCTTTCCGAAACCTAGTTATTTTCTGACCTACCCCTGGTACACATTACCATCGTTCTCCACTAATAAACAAACGTTGTTTTTAAAAAAAAAACAATAAAGGGGTTAAATCTGACCAGTTTGCAAAAAAAAAATACTATGATATCTCGAAAAAACAAGCCAACACTGTTGTATTAATAGGCAAGACACGGTCGACGAAGGGGTTTTTGTTGTAACAGACAAAACCAACTAACATGGTTATGCTACATTGTTGAGGTAGACCGAAACATAACGAGTAGAGAAAGATGTAATTGTTTATAAGTGTGATTGTAAGATTTAGAAGATTTTCCAAAAGAATTTTAGTTTTAAGTAATTCTTTGGTTCCTCTTCTACTGAGCTTACGATCTCGTCACTTGAGTAATTTTTTTTTTTTTTTTGTCACAGAATTTGTTTTTAAAATATCTTCTGGGGAGAATATCCCAGACAAAAAACGAGGCACCTGATGAGGATTGGTGGCTCTTTCCGAAACCTAGGTATTCCCTGCCTTACCCCCTGGTAAACATTACCATCGTTCTCCACTAATAAACAAACGTTGTTTTTATAAAAAAAATCAACAATAAAGGGGTTAAGCCTGACCAGTTTGCAACAACAAAATAATACGTTATCCCGAACAAACAAGCCAACACTGATCTATTAATAGACAAG
Organism: Musca domestica; assembly: GCF_030504385.1. Classification (NCBI taxonomy): domain Eukaryota; kingdom Metazoa; phylum Arthropoda; class Insecta; order Diptera; family Muscidae; genus Musca; species Musca domestica. The sequence goes on from NW_026712428.1 coordinate 84,723, forward strand.
ACACGGTCGACGAAGGGGTTTTTGTTGTAACAGACAAAAGCAACATACATGGTTATGCTACTTCATTCAGGTAGAACGAAAGCATAATGAGTGGAGAAAGATGTAAATGTTTATAAGTGCGATTGTAAAAATTTAGAAGATTTTGCAGAAGAATTTTGTTTTATTTAATTCTTTGGTTACTCTTCTATTGAACTTACGATCTGGTCACTTGGGTAAAAATGTTTTTTTGTCATAGAAGTTATTTTTAAAATATCTTCTGGGGAGAATATCCCAGACAAAAAACAAGGGAACTGATGAGTATTGGTGGCTCCTTCCGGAACCTAGGTATTCACTGCCTTACCCTCTGGTAAACATTACCATCGTTCTCCACCAATAAACAAACGTTGTTTAAAAAAAAAAAAAAAAAAAAAACAATAATAAAGGGGTTAAGTCTGACAATTTTGCAACAAAAATACTACGGTATCCCGAACAAACAATCCAACCAGCTATTAACAGACAAGGCACGGTCGAAAAAGGGGTTTTTGTTGTAACAGACAAAACCAACTAACATGGTAATGCTACTTCGTTCAGGTACAACGAAAGCATAATGAGTGGAGAAAGATGTAAATGTTTATAAGTGCGATTGTAGGATTTAGAAGATTTGGCAAAAGAATGTTAGTTTTGTTTAATTCTTTGGTTATTCTTCTATTGAGCTTACAATTTCGTCCAGACAAAAAAAGCAAAGGAACTTATGAGGGTTGGTTGCTCTTTCCGAAACCTAGATATTTTCTGCCTTAAACCCGTTACACATTACCATCGTTCTCCACTAATAAACAAACGTTGTTTTTATAAAAACAACAATAATAAGGTTAAGTCTGACCATTTTTCAAAAACAAAATACTACGTTATCCCGAACGAACAAGCCAACACTGATCTATTAATAGACAAGACACGGTCGACGAAGGGGTTTTTGTTGTAACAGACAAAACCAACATACATGGTTATGCTACTTCATTCAGGTAGAACGAAAGCATAATGAGTGGAGAAAGATGTAAATGTTTATAAGTGCGATTGTAAAAATTTAGAAGATTTTGCAGAAGAATTTTGTTTTATTTAATTCTTTGGTTACTCTTCTATTGAACTTACGATCTGGTCACTTGGGTAAAAATGTTTTTTTTGTCATAGAAGTTATTTTTAAAATATCTTCTGGGGAGAATATCCCAGACAAAAAACAAGGGAACTGATGAGTATTGGTGGCTCCTTCCGGAACCTAGGTATTCACTGCCTTACCCTCTGGTAAACATTACCATCGTTCTCCACCAATAAACAAACGTTGTTTAAAAAAAAAAAAAAAAAAAACAATAATAAAGGTGTTAAGTCTGACAATTTTGCAAAAAAAAAAAAAAAATACTACGGTATCCCGAACAAACATTTCAACTATTTTCTATTAACAGACAAGGCACGGTCGAAGAAGGGGTTTTTGTTGTAACAGACAAAAGCAACTTACATGGCAATGCTACTTCGTTCAGGTACAACGAAGGCATAATGAGTGGAGGAAGATGTAAATGTTTATAAGTGCGATTGTAGGATTTAGAAGATTTTGCAGAAGAATTTTAGTTTTATTTAATTCTTTGGTTAATCTTCTATTGAGCTTACGATCTGGTCACTTGGGTAAAAATGTTCTTTTGTCATAGAAGTTATTTATAAAATATCTTCTGGGGAGAATATCCCAGACAAAAACAAGGGAACTGATGAGGATTGGTGGCTCCTTCCGGAACCTAGGTAATCACTGCCTTACCCTCTGGTAAACATTACCATCGTTCTCCACCAATAAACAAACGTTGTTTTAAAAAAAAAAAACAATAATAAAGGGGTTAAGTCTGACAATTTTGCAACAACAAAATACTACATTATCCCGAACACACAATCCAACAATTTTCTAATAATAGACAATGCACGGTCGACGAAGGGTTTTTTGTTGTAACAGACAAAACCAACTTACATGGTTATGCTACTTCGTTCAAGTAGACCGAAAGCATAATGAGTGAAGAAAGATGTAAATGTTTATAAGTGCGATTGTGAAATTTAGAAGATTTTCCAAAAGAATTTTAGTTTTATTTAATTCTTTGGTTAATCGTCTATTGAGCTTACGATCTCGTCACTTGGGTAACGAGATAAGTGGGATTGTAAGATTTAGAAGATTTTCCAAAATAATTTTAGCTTTATTTAATTATTTGTTTCGTCTTCTATTGAGCTTACGATCTCGTCACTTGGGTAAAAAGTGTTTTTTGTCACAGAAGTAATTATTAAAATATCTTCTGGGGAGAATATCCCAGACAAAAAACAAGGGAACTGATTAGGATTGGTGGCTCTTTCCGAAACCTAGGTATTTTCTTCCCTACCCCTGGTACACATTACCATCGTTCTCCACCAATAAACAAACGTTCTATTAACACTGTTCTGTTAATAAACAAGGCACTGTCGACGAAGGGGTTTTTGTTGTAACAGACAAAACCAACTTACATGGTTATGCTACTTTGTTCAGGTAGAACGAAAGCATAACGAGTGGAGAAAGATGTAAATGCGATTGTTAAAATTTAGAAGATTTTGCAAAAGAATTTTGTTTTATTTAAGTTTTTGGTTCATCTTCTATTGAGCTAACTATCTTGTCACTTGGGCAAAAAATGTTTTTTGTCACAAAAGGTATTATTAAAATATCTTCTGGGGAGAATATCCCAGACAAAAAACAAAGGAACTGATGAGGATTGGTGGCTTTTTCCGAAACCTTGGTATTTTCTGCCTTAACCCCGGTACACATTGCCATCGTTCTCCACTAATAAACAAACGTTCTATTAATAGAAAAGGCACGGTCGACGAAGGGGTTTTTGTTGTAACAGACAAAACCAACTTACATGGTTATGCTACATTGTACAGGTAGACCGAAACATAACGGGTAGAGAAAGATGTAAATGTTTATAAGTGTGATTGTAGGATTTAGAAGATTTTGCAAAAGAATTTTAGTTTTATGTAATTCTCTGGTTCCGCTTCTACTGAACGATCTCTTCACTTGAGTAAAAATGTTTTTTTGTCACAGCATTTATTTTTAAAATATCTTCTGGGGAGAATATCCAAAACAAAAAACGAGGCAACTGATGAGGACTGGTGGCTCTTTCCGAAACCTAGGTATTCCATGCCTTACCCCCTGGTAAACATTACCATCTTTCTCCACTAATAAACAAACGTTGTTTTTATAAAAACAGCAATTAAGGGGGATTAAGCCTGACGAGTTTGCAACAACAAAATACTACGGTATCCCGAACAAACAAGCCAACACTGTTCTATTAATAGACAAGGCACGGTCGACGAAGGGGTTTTTGAGGTAACAGACAAAACCAACTTACAATGTCATGCTACTTCGTTGAGGTAGAACGAAAGCATAATGAGTGGAGCAAGATGTAAATGTTTATAAGTGGGATTGTAAGATTTAGAAGATATTTCAAAATAATTTTAGTTTTATTTAATTTTTTGGTTAATCTTCTATTGAGCTTACGATCTCGTCAGTTGGGTGAAAAATGTTGTTTTTTTTGTCATAGAAGTTATTTTTACAATATCTTTTGGGGAGAATATCCCAGACTAAAAACAAGGGAACTGGCGAGGTTGGTGGCTCTTTCCGAAACCTAGGTATTCCCTGCCTTACCCCTGGTAAACATTATCATCGTTCTCCACTAATAAACAAAGGTTCTATTAACAGTCTTCTACTAATAGACAAGGCACAACAAAACCAACTTACATGGCTATGCTACTTCATTCAGGTAGAACGAAAGCATAACGACTGGAGAAATATGATGAGGTTGGTGGCTCTTTGCGAAACCTAGGTATTCCCTGCCTTACCCCCTGGTAAACATCACCATCTTTCTCCACTTAAAAACAAACGTTGTTTTTATAAAAACAAACGTTGTTTTTATAATGAGGATGATGAGGTTTGGTGGCTCTTTCCGAAACCTAGGTATTTTCTTCCCTACCCCTGGTACACAGTACCATCGTTCTCCACCAATAAACAAACGTTCTATTAACACTGTTCTGTTAATAGACAATGCACTGTCGACGAAGGGGTTTTTGTTGTGACAGACAAAACCAACTTACATGGTTATGCTACTTTGTTCAGGTAGAACGAAAGCATAACGAGTGGAGAAAGATGTAAATGTGATTGTAAAAATTTAGAAGATTTTCCAAAAGAATTTTGTTTTATTTAAGTTTTTGGTTCATCTTCTACTGAGCTAACGATCTTGTCACTTGGGTAAAAAATGTTTTTCGTCACAAAAGGTTTATTAAAATATCTTCTGGGGAGAATATCCCAGACAAATAACAAGTGAACTGATAAGGTTTGGTGGCTCTTTCCGAAACCTAGATATTTTCTGCCTTACCCCTGGTACACATTACCATCGTTCTCCACCAATAAACAAACGTTGTTTTTATAAAAACAACAATGAAGAGTTAAGCCTGACCATTTTGCAACAACAAAATACTATGGTATCCCGAACAAACAAGCCAACACTGTTCTTTTAGTAGACAAGCACGGTCGACGAAAGGGGTTTTTGTTGTAACAGACAAAACCAACTTACATGGTTATTCTACATTGTTCAGGTAGAGCGAAAGCATAACGGGTAGAGAAAGATGTAAATGTTTATAAGTGTGATTGTAAGATTTAGAAGATTTTCCAAAAGAATTTTAGTTTATGTAATTCTCTGGTTCCTCTTCTACTGAGCTTATAATCTCGTCACTTGAGTAAAAATGTTTTTTTTTTTGTCACAGCATTTATTTTTAAAATATCTTCTGGGGAGAATATCCAAAACAAAAAACGAGGCAACTGATGACGATTGGTGGCTCTTTCCGAAACCTAGGTATTCCATGCCTTACCCCCTGGTAAACATTACCATCTTTCTCCACTAATAAACAAACGTTGTTTTTATAAAAAAAACAATAAAGGGGATTAAGCCTGACCATTTAGCAACAACAAAATACTATGGTTTCACAACCAACCAACCAACTTTTATGGTTATGCTACTTCGTTCAGGTAGAACGAAAGCATAATAAGTGGAGAAAGATGTAAATGTTTATAAGTGCGATTGTAAGATTTAGGATTTTCCAACAGAATTTTAGTTTTATTTAATTCTTTGGTTCCTCTCTTATTGAGCTTGCGTTCTCGTCAGTTGGGTAAAAACGTTTTTTTTGTCATAGAAGTTATTTTTACAATATCTTCTGGGGAGAATATACCAGACAAAAAACTTAACTGACGAGGATTGGTGGCTCTTTCCGAAACCTAGGTAAAACCTGCCTTACCCATAGTAAACATTACCATCGTTCTCCACTAATAAACAAACGTTGTTTTTATAAAAACAACAATAAAGGGGTTAAGCCTGACCAGTTTGCAACATACTATGTTATCCCGAACAAACAAGCCAATACTGTTCTATTAGTAAACAAGGCACGGTCGACGAAGGGTTTTTTTGTTGTAACAGACAAAACCAATTTACATGGTTATGCTACTTCGTTCAGGTAGAGCGAAAGCATAATGAGTGAAGAAAGATGTAAATGTTTATAAGTGCGATTGTTAAATATAGAAGATTGTCCAAAAGAATTTTAGTTTTATTTAATTCTTTGGTTAAACGTCTATTGAGCTTACGATCTCGTCACTTGGGTAACGAGATAAGTTGGATTGTAAGATTTAGAAGATTTTCCAAAAGAGTTTTATGCTACTTTGTTCAGGTAGAACGAAAGCATAACGAGTGGAGAAATATGATGAGGTTGGTGGCTCTTTGCGAAACCTAAGTATTCCCTGCCTTACCCCCTGGTAAACATCACCATCTTTCTCCACTTAAAAACAAACGTTGTTTTTATAAAAACAAACGTTGTTTTTATAATGAGGATGATGAGGTTTGGTGGCTCTTTCCGAAACCTAGGTATTTTCTTCCCTACCCCTGGTACACAGTACCATCGTTCTCCACTAATAAACAAACGTTGTTTAAAAAAAACAACAATAAATAGGTTAAGTCTGACCATTTTGCAACGACAAAATACTACGGTATCCCGAACAAACAAGTCAACACTGAACTATTAATATACAAGGCACGGTCGACGAAGGGGTTTTTGAGGTAACAGACAAAACCAACTTACATGGTTATGCTACTTTGTTCAGGTAGACCGAAAGCATAACGAGTGGAGAAATATGTAAATGTTTATAAGTGAGATTGTAAGATTTAGAAGATTTTCCAAAAGATTTTAGTTTTATTTTATTCTTTGGTTAATCTTCTATTGAGCTTACGATCTCGTCACTTGGGTAACGAGATAAGTGCGATTGTAATATTTTTAGAAGATTTCCCAAAAGAATTTTAGTTTTATTTAATTCTTTGGTACCTCTTCTATTGAGCTTAGGATCTCGTCACTTGGGTAAAAAATGTTTTTTGTCACAGAAGTTATTTTAAAAATATCTTCTGGGTAGAATATCCCAGACAAAAAATTAACTGACGAGGATTGGTGGCTCCTTCCGAAGCCTAGGTATTTTCTGCGTTACCTCTGGCACACATTACCATCGTTCTCCACTAATAAACAAACGTTGTTTTTATGAAAACAACAATAACCATTTTGCAACAACAAAATACTACGGTATCCCGAACAAACAAGCCAACACTTTTCTATTAATAGACAAGACACGGTCTACGAATGGGGTTTTTTTTTTTTGTAACAGACAAAACCAACTTACATGGTTATGCTACTTCGTTCAGGTAGAACGAAAGCATAACGAGTGGAGAAATATGTAAATGTATATAAGTGAGATAGTAAGATTTAAAAGATTCTCTAAAAGAAGTTTTATTTTTATTTAATTCTTTGGTATATCTTCTATTGAGCTTACGATCTCGTCACTTGGGTAAAGAGATAAGTGCGATTGTAATATTTTTAGAAGATTTCCCAAAATAATTTTAGTTTTATTTAATTCTTTGGTTACTCTTCTATTGAATTTACGATCTCGTCACTTGGGTAAAAAATGTTTTTGTCATAGAAGTTATTTTTAAAATGTCTTCTGGGGAGAATATACCAGACAAAAAACAAGGGAACTTATAAGGGTTGGTGGCTCTTTCCGAAACCTAGGCATTCCCTGCCTTACCACCTGGTACACAACACTGTTATACATTAATAAACAAACGATGTTTTTATAAAAACAACAATACATAGGTTATGTCTGACCAGTTTGCAACATACTATGTTATCCCGAACAACTAAGCCAACACTGTTCTTTTAATAGACAAGGCACGGTCGACGAAGGGTTTTTTGTTGTAACAGACAAAACCAACTAACATGGTAATGCTACTTCGTTCAGGTAGACCGAAAGCATAACGAGTGATGAAAGATGTAAATGTTTATAAGTGCGATTGTAAGATTTATAAGATTTTGCAGAAGAATTTTAGTTTTATTTAATTCTTTGTTTAATCTTCTATTGAGCTTATGATCTCGTCACTTGGGTAAAAAATGTTTTTTGTCATAGAAGTTATTTTTACAATATTTTTTTGGGAAGAATATCCCTGACAAAAAAAGGGAACTGATGAGGATTGGTAGCTCTTTCCGAAACTTAGGTAATCCCTGCCTTACCCCCTGGTAAACATTACCATCGATCTGCACTTACAAATAAACGTTATATTAGCACTCCTCTATTAATAAACAAGGCACGGTCGACGAATGGATTTTTGTTGTAACAGACAAAACCAACTTACATGGTTATGCTACTTCGTTCAGGTAGAACGAAAGCATAAAGAGTGGACAAAGATGTAAATGCGATTGTAAGATGTAGAAGATTTTCCAAAAGAATGTTAGTTTTATTTAATTCTTTGGTTCCTCTTCTATTGAGCTTACGATCTCGTCACTTGGGTAACGAGATAAGAGCGATTGTAATATTTTTAGAAGATTTCCCAAAAGAGTTTTAGTTTTATTTAATTCTTTGGTTCCTCTTCTATTTATCTGACGATCTCGTCACTTGGGTAAAAAAAAATGTTTTGTCATAGAAGTTATTTTTAAAATATCTTCTGGGGAGAATATACTAGACAATAAACAAGGGAACTTATGAGGATTGGTGGCTCTTTCCGAAACCTAGGTATTCCCTGCCTTACCACCTGGTACACAACACCGTTCTCCACTGATAAACAAAAGTTGTTGTTAAAAAAAAAAAAAACAATAATAAAGGGGTTAAGTCTGACCATTTTGCAAAAACAAAATGCTATGGTATCCCGAACAAACAAGCCAACACTGCTCCAATAATGGACAAGGAACGGTCTACGAAGGGCTTTTTGTTGTAACAGACAAAACCAACTTACATGGTAATGATACTTCATTCAGGTATAACGAAAGCATAGTGAGTGGAGAAAGATGTAATTGTTTATAAGTGCGATTGTAAGATTTAGAAGATTTTGCAAAAGAGTTTTAGTTTTATTTAATTCTTTGGTCAATCTTTTGGGGAGAATATCCAAAACAAAAAACAAGGGAACTGATGAGGTTGGTGGCTCTTTCCGAAACATAGGTATTCCCTGCCTTACCCCCTGGATAACATTACCATCGTTCTCCACTTAAAAACCAACGTTGTTTTTAAAATAACAACAATAAAGGGGCTAAGCCTGACCAGTTTGCAACATACTATGTTATCCCGAACAACCAAGCCAACACTGTTCTTTTAATAGACAAGGCACGGTCGACGAAGGGTTTTTTGTTGTAACAGACAAAACCAACTTACATGGTTATGCTACTTCGTTCAGGTAGACCGAAAGTATAACGAGTGATGAAAGATGTAAATGTTTATAAGTGCGATTGTAAATTTAGGAGATTTTCCGAGAGAACTTTAGTTTCAATTAATTCTTTGGTTCCTCTTTTATTGAGCCTACGATCTCGTCACTTAGGTAAATTTTTTTTTGTCATAGAAGTTATTTCTACAATATCTTTTGGGAAGAATATACCTGACAAAAAAAGGGACTGATGAGGATTTGTAGCTCTTTCCGAAACTTAGGTATTCCCTGCCTTACCATCGTTCTCCACTTACAAAGAAACGTTATATTAACACTCCCCTATTAATAGACAAGGCACGGTCGACGAAGGGTTTTTTGTTGTAACAGACAAAACCAACTTACATGGTTATGCTACTTCGTTCAGGTAGAACGAAAGCATAACGAGTGGAGAAAAATGTAAATGCGATTGTAAGATTTAGAAGATTTTCCAAAAGAAAGTTAGTTTTATTTAATTCTTTGGTTCCTCTTCTATTGAGCTTACGATCTCGTCACTTGGGTAACAAATGTTTTTTGTCATTTTGAAACTATCTTCTGTGTAGAATATCCCGGAAAAAAAACAAAGGGGACTGATGAGGATTGGTGGCTCCTTTCGAAACCTAGGTATTTTCTGCCTTACCTCGGGTACACATTGCCGTCGTTCTCCACCAATAAACAAACGTTGTTTTTATAAAAACAACAATAAATAGGTTAACAAGCCAACACTGTTCTATTAATAGACAAGATATTTTCTACGAAGGGGGTTTTTTGTAACAGACAAAACCAACTTACATGGTTATGTTTCTTCTTTCGGGTAGAACGAAAGCATAATGAGTAGAGAAATATGTATATGTTTATAAGTGAGATTGTAAGATTTAGAAGATTTTCCAAAAGAATTTTAGTTTTTTTTTAATTCTTTGGTTAATCTTCTATTGAGCTTACGATCTCGTCACCCGGATAACGGGATAAGTGCGATTGTAATATATTTAGAAGATTTCCCAAAAGAATTTTAGTTTTATTTAATTCTTTGGTTCCTCCTCTATTGATCTTACGATCTCGTCACTGGGTAAAAATGTTTTTTGTCATAGAAGTTATTTTTAAAATATCTTCCGGGGAGAATATACCAGACAATAAACAAGGGAACTTATAAGGACTGGTGGCTCTTTCCGAAACCTAGGTATTCCCTGCCTTACCACCTGGTACACAACACAGTTCTCCACTAATAAACAAACGTTGATGTTAAAAAATCAATAATAAAGGGGTTAAGTCTGACCATTTTGCAACAACAAAATACTATGGTATCCCGAACAACCAACACTGTTCTTTTAATAGACAAGACACGGTCGACGAAGGGTTTTTTGTTGTAACAGACAAAACCAACTTACATGGTTATGCTAATTCGTTCAGGTAGACCGAAAGCATAACGAGTGATGAAAGATGTAAATGTTTATAAGTGCGATTGTAAATTTTAGAAGATTTTCCAAAAGAATTTTAGTTTTATTTAATTCTTTGGTTCCTCTTTTATTGAGCCTACGATCTCGTCACTTGGGTAAAAAATGTTTTTTGCCATAGAAGTTATTTTTACAATATCTTTTTGGAAGAATATACCTGACAAAAAAGGGAACTGATGAGGATTGGTAGCTCTTTCCGAAACTTAGGTATTCCCTGCCTTACCCCCTGGTAAACGTTACCATCGTTCTCCACTTATAAATAAACGTTATATTAACACTCCTCTAATAATAGACAAGGCACGGTCGACGAGGGGGTTTTTGTTGTAACAGACGAAACCAACTTACATGGTTATGCTACTTCGTTAAGGTAGAACGAAAGCATAACGAGTGGAGAAAGATGTAAAGCGATTGTAAGATTTAGAAGATTTGCCAAACAAATGTTATTTGTAATGTTGTTTGTAACAGACAAAACCAACTTACTTGGTTATGCTACTTCGTTCAGGTAGAAAGAAAGCATAATGAGTGGAGAAATATGTAAATGTTTATAAGTGAGATTGTAATATTTAGAAGATTTCCCAAAAGAATTTTAGTTTTATTTAATTCTTTGGTTCGTCTTCTATTGATCTTACGATCTCGTCACTGGGTAAAAATGTTTTTTGTCATAGAAGTTATTTTTAAAATATCTTCTGGGGAGAATATACCAGACAATAAACAAGGGAACTTATAAGGATTGGTGGCTCTTTACGAAACCTAGGTATTCCCTGCCTTACCAACTGGTAAACATTACCATCGTTATACACTAATAAACAAACGTTGTTTTTATAAAAACAACAATAAAAATGTTAAGCCTGACCAGTTTGCAACAACAAAATGCTATGTTATCCCGAACAAACAAGCCAACACTGCTCCAATAATGGACAAGGAACGGTCGAAGAAAGGGTTTTTGTTGTAACAGACACAACCAACTTAGATGGTTATGCTACTTCGTTCAGATAGAACGAAAGCATAACGAGTGGAGAAAGATGTAAATGTTTATAAGTGTGATTGTAATATTTTTAGATTTTAGATTTTCCAAAAGAATTTTGGTTTATTTAATTCTTTGGTTCCTCTTCTACTGAGCTTACGATATCGTCACTTGGGCAAAACGTGCTTTTTTTGTCATAGAAGTTAGTTTTATAATATCTTCTGGGGAGAATATCCAGTTTGCAACTACAAAATACTATGTTAACCGAAACAAACAAGCCAACACTGCTCCAATAATGGACAAGGAACGGTCGAAGAAAGGGTTTTTGTTGTAACAGACACAACCAACTTACATGGTTATGCTAATTCGTACATATAGAACGAAAGCATAGCGAGTGGAGAAAGATGTAAATGTTTATAAGTGCGATTGTAATATTTTTAGAAGATTTTTCAAAGGAATTTTAGTTTTATTAAATTCTTTGGTTCCTCTTTTATTGAGCTTGCGATCTCGTCACTTGGGTAATTTTTTTTGTCATTGAAGTTATTTTTACAATATCTTTTGGGGAGGATATCACAGACAAAAAACAAAGGAACTGATAAGGATTGGTGGCTCTTTCCGAAACTTAGGTATTTCCAGTCTTACCCCCTGGTAAACATTACCATCGTTCTCCACTAACAAACAAACGTTCTATTAACACTCTTCTATAAATAGACAAGACACGGTCGACGAAGGGGTTTTTGTTGTAGCAGAAAAAAACAACTTACATGGTTATGCTACTAGGGAGAATATCCCAGACAAAAAAGAAGGGAACTGATGAGGATTGGTGGCTCTTTCCGAAACCTAGGTATTCCCTGCCTTACCCCCTGGTAAACATTACCATCGTTCTCCACTAATAAACAAACGTTGTTTTTATAAAAACAACAATAAAGGGGTTAAGCCTGACCAGTTTGCAACATACTATGTTATCCCGAACAAACAAGCCAACACTGTTCTATTAATAGACAAGGCACGGTCGACGAAGGGTTTTTTGTTGTAACAGACAAAACCAACTTACATTGTTATGCTACTTCGTTCAAGTAGACCGAAAGCATAACGAGTGAAGATAGATGTAAATGTTTATAAGTGCGATTGTAAATTTTAGAAGATTTTCCAAAAGAATTTTAGTTTTATTTAATTCTTTGGTTACTCTTCTATTGAACTTACGATCTAGTCACTTGGGTAAAAACAGTTTTTTGTCACAAAAGGTATTATTTAAATATCTTCTGGGGAGAATATCCCAGACAAAAAAAGCAAAGGAACTGATGAGGGTTGGTTGCTCTTTCCGCAACCTAGATATTTTCTGCCTTAACCCCGGTACACATTACCATCGTTCTCCACTAATAAACAAACGTTGTTTTTATAAAAACAACAATAATAAGTTTAAATCTGACAATTTTGCAACAACAAAATACTACATTATCACGAACACACAATCCAACAATTTTCTAATAATAGACAATGCACGGTCGACGAAGGGTTTTTTGTTGTAACAGACAAAACCAACTTACATGGTTATGCTACTTCGTTCAAGTAGACCGAAAGCATAATGAGTGAAGAAAGATGTAAATGTTTATAAGTGCGATTGTGAAATTTAGAAGATTTTCCAAAAGAATTTTAGTTTTATTTAATTCTTTGGTTAATCGTCTATTGAGCTTACGATCTCGTCACTTGGGTAACGAGATAAGTGGGATTGTAAGATTTAGAAGATTTTCCAAAATAATTTTAGCTTTATTTAATTATTTGTTTCGTCTTCTATTGAGCTTACGATCTCGTCACTTGGGTAAAAAGTGTTTTTTGTCACAGAAGTAATTATTAAAATATCTTCTGGGGAGAATATCCCAGACAAAAAACAGGGGAACTGATGAGGATTGGTGGCTCTTTCCGAAACCTAGGTATTTTCTTCCCTACCCCTGGTACACATTACCATCGTTCTCCACCAATAAACAAACGTTCTATTAACACTGTTCTGTTAATAGACAAGGCACTGTCGACGAAGGGGTTTTTGTTGTAACAGACAAAACCAACTTACATGGTTATGCTACTTTGTTCAGGTAGAACGAAAGCATAACGAGTGGAGAAAGATGTAAATGCGATTGTAAAAATTTAGAAGATTTTGCAAAAGAATTTTGTTTTATTTAAGTTTTTGGTTCATCTTCTATTGAGCTAACTATCTTGTCACTTGGGCAAAAAATGTTTTTTGTCACAAAAGGTATTATTAAAATATCTTCTGGGGAGAATATCCCAGACAAAAAACAAAGGAACTGATGAGGATTGGTGGCTTTTTCCGATACCTTGGTATTTTCTGCCTTAACCCCGGTACACATTACCATTGTTCTCCACTAATAAACAAATGTTGTTTTTATAAAAACAACAATAATAAGATTAAGTCTGAACATTTTTCAACAACAAAGTACTACGTTATCCCGAACAAACAAGCCAACACTGATCTATTAATAGACAAGACACGGTCAAAGAAGGGTTTTTTTTATGGTTATGCAACTTTGTTCAGGTAGAACGAAAGCATAATAAGTGGAGAAACATGTAAATGTTTATAAGTGCGATTGTAAGATTTAGGATTTTCCAACAGAATTTTAGTTTTATCAAATTCTTTGGTTCCTCTTTTATTGAGCTTGCGATCTCGTCACTTGGATAATTTTTTTTTTCATAGAAGATATTTTTACAATATCTTTTGGGTAGAATATCACAGACAAAAAACAAAGGAACTGATGAGGATTGGTGGCTCTTTCCGAAACTTAGGTATTTCCAGCCTTACCCCCTGGTAAACATTACCATCGTTCTCTACTAACAAACAAACGTTCTATTAACACTCTTCTATAAATAGACAAGACACGGTCGACGAAGGGGTTTTTGTTGTAGCAGAAAAAAACAACTTACATGGTTATGCTGCTGGGGAGAATATCCCAGACCAAAAAGAAGGGAACTGATGAGGATTGGTGGCTCTTTCCGAAATCTAGGTATTCCCTGCCTTTCCCCCTGGTAAACATTACCATCGTTCTCCGCTAATAAACAAACGTTGTTTTTATAAAAACAACAATAAAGGGGTTAAGCCTGACCAGTTTGCAACATACTATGTTATCCCGAACAAACAAGCCAACACTGTTCTAATAATAGACAAGGCACGGTCGAAGAAGGGTTTTTTGTTGTAACAGACAAAACCAACTTACATGGTTATGCTACTTCGTTCAAGTAGACCGAAAGCATAACGAGTGAAGAAAGGTGTAAATGTTTATAAGAGCGATTGTAAAATTTAGAAGATTTTCCAAAAGAATTTTAGTTTTATTTAATTCTTTGGTTAATCGCCTATTGAGCTTACGATCTCGTCACTTGGGTAACGAGATAAGTGGGATTGTAAGATTTAGAAGATTTTCCAAAATAATTTTAGCTTTATTTAATTATTTGTTTCGTCTTCTATTGAGCTTACGATCTCGTCACTTGGGTAAAAAGTGTTTTTTGTCACATAAGTGGGGAGAATATCCCAGACAAAAAACAAGGGAACTGATGAGGATTGGTGGCTCTTTCCGAAACCTAGGTATTTTCTTCCCTACCCCTGGTACACATTACCATCGTTCTCCACCAATAAACAAACGTTCTATTAACACTGTTCTGTTAATAGACAAGGCACTGTCGACGAAGGGGTTTTTGTTGTAACAGACAAAACCAACTTACATGGTTATGCTACTTTGTTCAGGTAGAACGAAAGCATAACGAGTAGAGAAAGATGTAAATGCGATTGTAAAAATTTAGAAGATTTTGCAAAAGAATTTTGTTTTATTTAAGTTTTTGGTTCATCTTCTATTGAGCTAACAATCTTGTCACTTGGGCATAAAATGTTTTTTGTCACAAAAGGTATTATTAAAATATCTTCTGGGTAGAATATCCCAGACAAAAAACAAAGGAACTGATGAGGATTGGTGGCTCTTTCCGAAACCTTGGTATTTTCTGCCTTAACCCCGGTACACATTACCATTGTTCTCCACTAATAAACAAACGTTGTTTTTATAAAAACAACAATAATACGGTTAAGTCTGACCATTTTTCAACAACAAAGTACTACGTTATCCCGAACAAACAAGCCAACACTGATCTATTAATAGACAAGACACGGTCAAAGAAAGGGTTTTTTTATGGTTATGCAACTTTGTTCAGGTAGAACGAAAGCATAATAAGTGGAGAAATATGTAAATGTTTATAAGTGCGATTGTAAGATTTAGGATTTTACAACAGAATTTTAGTTTTATTAAATTCTTTGGTTCCTCTTTTATTGAGCTTGCGATCTCGTCACTTGGGTAATTTTTTTTTCTTGTCATAGAAGTTATTTTTACAATATCTTTTGGGGAGAATATCACAGACAAAAAATAAAGGAACTGATGAGGATTGGTGGCTCTTTCCGAAACTTAGGTATTTCCAGCCTTACCCCCTGGTAAACATTACCATCGTTCTCCACTAACAAACAAACGTTCTATTAACACTCTTTTATAAATAGACAAGACACGGTCGACGAAGGGGTTTTTGTTGTAGCAGAAAAAAACAACTTACATGGTTATGCTACTGGGGAGAATATCCCAGACAAAAAACAAGGGAACTGATGAGGATTGGTGGCTCTTTCCGAAACCTAGGTATTCCCTGCCTTACCCCCTGTTAAACATTACCATCGTTCTCCACTAATAAACAAACGTTATTTTTATAAAAAAAATCAACAATAAAGGGGTTAAGCCTGACCAGTTTGCAACAACAAAATACTACGTTATCCCGAACAAACAAGCCAACACTGATCTATTAATAGACAAGACACGGTCGACGAAGGGGTTTTTGTAGTAACAGACAAAAGCAACTTACATGGTAGTGCTACTTCGTTCAGGTACAACGAAGGCATAATGAGTGGAGAAAGATGTAAATGTTTATAAGTGCGATTGTAGGATTTAGAAGATTTTGCAAAAGAATTTTAGTTTTATTTAATTCTTTGGTTACTCTTCTATTGAACTTACGATCTCGTAACTTGGGTAAAAACTGTTTTTTGTCACAAAAGGTATTATTTAAATATCTTCTGGGAGAATATCCCAGACAAAAAAAGCAAAGGAACTGATGAGGGTTGGTTGCTCTTTCCGAAACCTAGATATTTTCTGCCTTAACCCCGGTACACATTACCATCGTTCTCCACTAATAAACAAACGTTGTTTTTATAAAAACAACAATAATAAGGTTAAGTCTGACCATTTTTCAACAACAAAATACTACGTTATCCCGAACAAACAAGCCAACACTGATCTATTAATAGACAAGACACGGTCGACGAAGGGGTTTTTGTTGTAACAGACAAAACCAACTTACATAGTTATGCTACTTCATTCAGGTAGAACGAAAGCATAATGAGTGGAGAAAGATGTAAATGTTTATAAGTGCGATTGTAAAAATTTAGAAGATTTTGCAGAAGAATTTTGTTATACTTAATTCTTTGGTTACTCTTCTATTGAATTTACGATCTCGTCACTTGGATAAAAAATATTTTTTGTCATAGAAGTTATATTTAAAATATCTTCTGGGGAGAATATCCCAGACAAAAAACGAGGCAACTGATGAGGATTGGTGGCTCTTTCCGAAACCTAGTTATTTTCTGACCTACCCCTGGTACACATTACCATCGTTCTCCACTAATAAACAAACGTTGTTTTTGTAAAAAAAAACAATAAAGGGGTTAAATCTGACCAGTTTGCAAAAACAAAATACTATGATATCTCGAAAAAACAAGCCAACACGGTCGACGAAGGGGTTTTTGTTGTAACAGACAAAACCAACTAACATGGTTATGCTACATTGTTGAGGTAGACCGAAACATAACGAGTAGAGAAAGATGTAATTGTTTATAAGTGTGATTGTAAGATTTAGAAGATTTTCCAAAAGAATTTTAGTTTTAAGTAATTCTTTGGTTCCTCTTCTACTGAGCTTACGATCTCGTCACTTGAGTAATTTTTTTTTTTTTTTTGTAACAGAATTTGTTTTTAAAATATCTTCTGGGGAGAATATCCCAGACAAAAAACGAGGCAACTGATGAGGATTGGTGGCTCTTTCCGAAACCTAGGTATTCCCTGCCTTACCCCCTGGTAAACAGTACCATCGTTCTCCACTAATAAACAAACGTTGTTTTTATAAAAAAAATCAACAATAAAGGGGTTAAGCCTGACCAGTTTGCAACAACAAAATAATACGTTATTCCGAACAAACAAGCCAACACTTATCTATTAATAGACAAGACACGGTCGACGAAGGGGTTTTTGTTGTAACAGACAAAAGCAACTTACATGGTAATGCTACTTCGTTCAGGTACAACGAAGGCATAATGAGTGGAGGAAGATGTAAATGTTTATAAGTGCGATTGTAGGATTTAGAAGATTTTGCAAAAGAATTTTAATTTTATTTAATTCTTTGGTTACTCTTCTATTGAACTTACGATCTCGTAACTTGGGTAAAAACTGTTTTTTGTCACAAAAGGTATTATTTAAATATCTTCTGTGGAGAATATCCCAGACAAAAAAGCAAAGGAACTTATGAGGGTTGGTTGCTCTTTCCGAAACCTAGATATTTTCTGCCTTAAACCCGTTACACATTACCATCGTTCTCCACTAGTAAACAAACGTTGTTTTTATAAAAACAACAATAATAAGGTTAAGTCTGACCATTTTTCAAAAACAAAATACTACGTTATCCCGAACAAACAAGCCAACACTGATCTATTAATAGACAAGACACGGTCGACGAAGGGGTTTTTGTTGTAACAGACAAAACCAACATACATGGTTATGCTACTTCATTCAGGTAGAACGAAAGCATAATGAGTGGAGAAAGATGTAAATGTTTATAAGTGCGATTGTAAAAATTTAGAAGATTTTGCAGAAGAATTTTGTTTTATTTAATTCTTTGGTTACTCTTCTATTGAACTTACGATCTGGTCACTTGGGTAAAAATGTTTTTTTGTCATAGAAGTTATTTTTAAAATATCTTCTGGGGAGAATATCCCAGACAAAAAACAAGGGAACTGATGAGTATTGGTGGCTCCTTCCGGAACCTAGGTATTCACTGCCTTACCCTCTGGTAAACATTACCATCGTTCTCCACCAATAAACAAACGTTGTTTAAAAAAAAAAAACAATAATAAAGGGGTTAAGTCTGACAAATTTGCAACAAAAATACTATGGTATCCCGAACAAACAATCCAACCAGCTATTAACAGACAAGGCACGGTCGAAAAAGGGGTTTTTGTTGTAACAGACAAAACCAACTAACATGGTAATGCTACTTCGTTCAGGTACAACGAAAGCATAATGAGTGGAGAAAGATGTAAATGTTTATAAGTGCGATTGTAGGATTTAGAAGATTTGGCA
Source organism: Musca domestica (assembly GCF_030504385.1). Lineage (NCBI taxonomy): Eukaryota > Metazoa > Arthropoda > Insecta > Diptera > Muscidae > Musca > Musca domestica. Next base: position 103,354 of record NW_026712428.1, read on the forward strand.
AAAGAATGTTAGTTTTGTTTAATTCTTTGGTTAATCTTCTATTGAGCTTACAATTTCGTCACTTGGGTAAAAACAGTTTTTTTTTTGTCACAGAAGTTATTTATAAAATATCTTCTGGGGAGAATATCCCAGACAAAAACAAGGCAACTGATGAGGATTGGTGGCTCCTTCCGGAACCTAGGTAATCACTGCCTTACCCTCTGGTAAACATTACCATCGTTCTCCACCAATAAACAAACGTTGTTTAAAAAAAAAAAAAACAATAATAAAGGGGTTAAGTCTGACAATTTTGCAAAAAAAAAAAAAAAAAAAAAAAAAAAAATACTACGGTATTCCGAACAAACATTTCAACTATTTTCTATTAACAGACAAGGCACGGTCGAAGAAGGGGTTTTTGTTGTAACAGACAAAAGCAACTTACATGGCAATGCTACTTCGTTCAGGTACAACGAAAGCATAATGAGTGGAGGAAGATGTAAATGTTTATAAGTGCGATTGTAGGATTTAGAAGATTTTGCAGAAGAATTTTAGTTTTATTTAATTCTTTGGTTAATCTTCTATTGAGCTTACGATCTGGTCACTTGGGTAAAAATGTTCTTTTGTCATAGAAGTTATTTATAAAATATCTTCTGGGGAGAATATCCCAGACAAAAACAAGGAAACTGATGAGGATTGGTGGCTCCTTCCGGAACCTAGGTAATCACTGCCTTACCCTCTGGTAAACATTACCATCGTTCTCCACCAATAAACAAACGTTGTTTAAAAAAAAACAATAATAAAGGGGTTAAGTCTGACAATTTTGCAACAACAAAATACTACATTATCCCGAACACACAATCCAACAATTTTCTAATAATAGACAATGCACGGTCGACGAAGGGTTTTTTGTTGTAACAGACAAAACCAACTTACATGGTTATGCTACTTCGTTCAAGTAGACCGAAAGCATAATGGGTGAAGAAAGATGTAAATGTTTATAAGTGCGATTGTGAAATTTAGCAGATTTTCCAAAAGAATTTTAGTTTTATTTAATTCTTTGGTTAATCGTCTATTGAGATTACGATCTCGTCACTTGGGTAACGAGATAAGTGGGATTGTAAGATTTAGAAGATTTTCCAAAATAATTTTAGCTTTATTTAATTATTTGTTTCGTCTTCTATTGAGCTTACGATCTCGTCACTTGGGTAAAAAGTGTTTTTTGTCACAGAAGTAATTATTAAAATATCTTCTGGGGAGAATATCCCAGACAAAAAACAAGGGAACTGATTAGGATTGGTGGCTCTTTCCGAAACCTAGGTATTTTCTTCCCTACCCCTGGTACACATTACCATCGTTCTCCACCAATAAACAAACGTTCTATTAACACTGTTCTGTTAATAAACAAGGCACTGTCGACGAAGGGGTTTTTGTTGTAACAGACAAAACCAACTTACATGGTTATGCTACTTTGTTCAGGTAGAACGAAAGCATAACGAGTGGAGAAAGATGTAAATGCGATTGTAAAAATTTAGAAGATTTTGCAAAAGAATTTTGTTTTATTTAAGTTTTTGGTTCATCTTCTATTGAGCTAACTATCTTGTCACTTGGGCAAAAAATGTTTTTTGTCACAAAAGGTATTATTAAAATATCTTCTGGGGAGAATATCCCAGACAAAAACAAAGGAACTGATGAGGATTGGTGGCTTTTTCCGAAACCTTGGTATTTTCTGCCTTAACCCCGGTACACATTACCACTGTTCTCCACTAATAAACAAACGTTGTTTTTATAAAAACAACAATAATAAGGTTAAGTCTGACCATTTTTCAACAACAAAATACTACGTTATCCCGAACAAACAAGCCAACACTGATCTATTAATAGACAAGACACGGTCGACGAAGGGGTTTTTGTTGTAACAGACAAAACCAACTTACATGGTTATGCTACATTATTCAGGTAGAACGAAAGCATAATGAGTGAAGAAAGATGTAAATGTTTATAAGTGCAATTGTAAAAATTTAGAAGATTTTGCAGAAGAATTTTGTTTTATTTAATTCTTTGGTTACTCTTCTATTGAATTTACGATCTCGTCACTTGGATAAAAAATATTTTTTGTCATAGAAGTTATTTTTAAAATATCTTCTGGGGAGAATATCCCAGACAAAAAACGAGGCAACTGATGAGGATTGGTGGCTCTTTCCGAAACCTAGGTATTCCCTGCCTTACCTCTGGTACACATTGCCATCGTTCTCCACTAATAAACAAACGTTCTATTAATAGAAAAGGCACGGTCGACGAAGGGGTTTTTGTTGTAACAGACAAAACCAACTTACATGGTTATTCTACATTGTACAGGTAGACCGAAACATAACGGGTAGAGAAAGATGTAAATGTTTATAAGTGTGATTGTAGGATTTAGAAGATTTTGCAAAAGAATTTTAGTTTTATGTAATTCTCTGGTTCCGCTTCTACTGAACGATCTCTTCACTTGAGTAAAAATGTTTTTTTGTCACAGCATTTATTTTTAAAATATCTTCTGGGGAGAATATCCAAAACAAAAAACGAGACAACTGATGCCTTACCATGCCTTACCCCCTGGTAAACATTACACATTTTTATAAAAACAGCAATTAAGGGGGATTAAGCCTGACGAGTTTGCAACAACAAAATACTACGGTATCCCGAACAAACAAGCCAACACTGTTCTATTAATAGACAAGGCACGGTCGACGAAGGGGTTTTTGAGGTAACAGACAAAACCAACTTACAATGTCATGCTACTTCGTTGAGGTAGAACGAAAGCATAATGAGTGGAGCAAGATGTAAATGTTTATAAGTGGAATTGTAAGATTTAGAAGATATTTCAAAATAATTTTAGTTTTATTTAATTTTTTGGTTAATCTTCTATTGAGCTTACGATCTCGTCAGTTGGGTGAAAAATGTTGTTTTTTTGTCATAGAAGTTATTTTTACAATATCTTCTGGGGAGAATATCCCAGACTAAAAACAAGGGAACTGGCGAGGTTGGTGGCTCTTTCCGAAACCTAGGTATTCCCTGCCTTACCCCCTGGTAAACATTATCATCGTTCTCCACTAATAAACAAAGGTTCTATTAACAGTCTTCTACTAATAGACAAGGCACAACAAAACCAACTTACATGGCTATGCTACTTCATTCAGGTAGAACGAAAGCATAACGACTGGAGAAATATGATGAGGTTGGTGGCTCTTTGCGAAACCTAGGTATTCCCTGCCTTACCCCCTGGTAAACATCACCATCTTTCTCCACTTAAAAACAAACGTTGTTTTTATAAAAACAAACGTTGTTTTTATAATGAGGATGATGAGGTTTGGTGGCTCTTTCCGAAACCTAGGTATTTTCTTCCCTACCCCTGGTACACAGTACCATCGTTCTCCACCAATAAACAAACGTTCTATTAACACTGTTCTGTTAATAGACAATGCACTGTCGACGAAGGGGTTTTTGTTGTGACAGACAAAACCAACTTACATGGTTATGCTACTTTGTTCAGGTAGAACGAAAGCATAACGAGTGGAGAAAGATGTAAATGTGATTGTAAAAATTTAGAAGATTTTCCAAAAGAATTTTGTTTTATTTAAGTTTTTGGTTCATCGTCTACTGAGCTAACGATCTTGTCACTTGGGTAAAAAATGTTTTTCGTCACAAAAGGTTTATTAAAATATCTTCTGGGGAGAATATCCCAGACAAATAACAAGTGAACTGATAAGGTTTGGTGGCTCTTTCCGAAACCTAGGTATTTTCTGCCTTACCCCTGGTACACATTACCATCGTTCTCCACCAATAAACAAACGTTGTTTTTATAAAAACAACAATGAAGAGTTAAGCCTGACCATTTTGCAACAACAAAATACTATGGTATCCCGAACAAACAAGCCAACACTGTTCTATTAATAGACAAGCACGGTCGACGAAAGGGGTTTTTGTTGTAACAGACAAAACCAACTTACATGGTTATTCTACATTGTTCAGGTAGAGCGAAAGCATAACGGGTAGAGAAAGATGTAAATGTTTATAAGTGTGATTGTAAGATTTAGAAGATTTTCCAAAAGAATTTTAGTTTTATGTAATTCTCTGGTTCCTCTTCTACTGAGCTTATAATCTCGTCACTTGAGTAAAAATGTTTTTTTTTTTTTTTTTTTTTGTCACAGCATTTATTTTTAAAATATCTTCTGGGGAGAATATCCAAAACAAAAAACGAGGCAACTGATGACGATTGGTGGCTCTTTCCGAAACCTAGGTATTCCATGCCTTACCCCCTGGTAAACATTACCATCTTTCTCCACTAATAAACAAACGTTGTTTTTATAAAAACAACAATAAAGGGGATTAAGCCTGACCATTTAGCAACAACAAAATACTATGGTTTCACAACCAACCAACCAACTTTTATGGTTATGCTACTTCGTTCAGGTAGAACGAAAGCATAATAAGTGGAGAAAGATGTAAATGTTTATAAGTGCGATTGTAAGATTTAGGATTTTCCAACAGAATTTTAGTTTTATTTAATTCTTTGGTTCCTCTCTTATTGAGCTTGCGTTCTCGTCACTTGGGTAAAAACGTTTTTTTTTGTCATAGAAGTTATTTTTACAATATCTTCTGGGGAGAATATACCAGACAAAAAACTTAACTGACGAGGATTGGTGGCTCTTTCCGAAACCTAGGTAAAACCTGCCTTACCCATAGTAAACATTACCATCGTTCTCCACTAATAAACAAACGTTGTTTTTATAAAAACAACAATAAAGGGGTTAAGCCTGACCAGTTTGCAACATACTATGTTATCCCGAACAAACAAGCCAATACTGTTCTATTAGTAAACAAGGCACGGTCGACGAAGGGTTTTTTTGTTGTAACAGACAAAACCAATTTACATGGTTATGCTACTTCGTTCAGGTAGAGCGAAAGCATAATGAGTGAAGAAAGATGTAAATGTTTATAAGTGCGATTGTTAAATATAGAAGATTTTCCAAAAGAATTTTAGTTTTATTTAATTCTTTTGTTAAACGTCTATTGAGCTTACGATCTCGTCACTTGGGTAACGAGATAAGTTGGATTGTAAGGTTTAGAAGATTTTCCAAAAGAGTTTTATGCTACTTTGTTCAGGTAGAACGAAAGCATAAAGAGTGGAGAAAGATGTAAATGCGATTGTAAAAATTTAGAAGATTTTGCAAACGAATTTTGTTTTATTTAAGTTTTTGGTTCATCTTCTATCCAGCTACCTATCTTGTCACTTGGGTAAAAAATGTTTTTCGTCACAAAAGGTATTATTAAAATATCTTCTGGGGAGAATATCCCAGACAAAAAACAAAGGAACTGATGAGGATTGTGGCTCTTTCCGAAACCTATTTATTTTCTGCCTTACCTCTGGTACACATTGCCATCGTTCTCCACCAATCAACTAACGTTCTATTATCACAGTTCCATTAATAGAAAAGGCACGATCGACGAAGGGGTTTTTGTTGTAATAGACAAAACCAACTTACATGGTTATGCTACTTCGTTCAGGTAGAACGAAAGCATAAAGAGTGGAGCAAGATGTAAATGTTTATAAGTGGAATTGTAAGATTTAGAAGATATTTCAAAATAATTTTAGTTTTATTTAATTCTTTGGTTAATATTCTATTGAGCTTACGATCGCGTCACTTGGGTAAAAATGTTTTTTGTCATCGAAGTTATTTTTAAAATATCTTCTGGGGAGAATATCCCAGACTAAAAACAAGGGAACTGATGAGTTTGGTGGCTCTTTCCGAAACCTAGGTATTCCCTGCTTTATCCCCCGGGAAAACATTATCATCGTTCTCCACTAATGAACAAAGGTTCTATTAACACTCTTCTACTAATAGACAAGGCACAACAAAACCAACTTACATGGTTATGCTATTTCATTCAGGTAGAACGAAAGCATAACGACTGGAGAAATATGATGAGGTTGGTGGCTCTTTGCGAAACCTAGGCATTCCCTGCCTTACCCCCTGGTAAACACCACCATCTTTCTCCACTTAAAAACAAACGTTGTTTTTATAAAAACAAACGTTGTTTTTATAATGAGGATGATGAGGATTGGTGGCTCTTTCCGAAACCTAGGTATTTTCTTCCCTACCCCTGGTACACATTAACATCGTTCTCCACCAATAAACAAACGTTCTGTAATAAACACTGTTCTGTTAATAGAAAAGGCACTGTCGACGAAGGGGTTTTTGTTGTGACAGACAAAACCAACTTACATGGTTATGCTACTTTGTTAAGGTAGAACGAAAGCATAACGAGTAAAGAAAGATGTAAATGCGATTGTAAAAATTTAGAAGATTTTGCAAAAGAATTTTGTTTTATTTAAGTTTTTGGTTCATCTGCTACTGAGCTAACGATCTTGTCACTTGGGTAAAAAATGTTTTTCGTCACAAAAGGTATTATTAAAATATCTTCTGGGGAGATTATCCCAGACAAAAAACAAAGGAACTGATGAGGATTGGTGGCTCTTTCCGAAACCTATTTATTTTCTGCCTTAACCCCGGTACACATTACCATCGTTCTCCACTAATAAACAAACGTTGTTTTAAAAAAAACAACAATAAATAGGTTAAGTCTGACCATTTTGCAACGACAAAATACTACGGTATCCCGAACAAACAAGTCAACACTGCAATATTAATATACAAGGCACGGTCGACGAAGGGGTTTTTGAGGTAACAGACAAAACCAACTTACATGGTTATGCTACTTTGTTCAGGTAGAACGAAAGCATTATGAGTGGAGCAAGATGTAAATGTTTATAAGTGGGACTGTAAGATTTAGAAGATATTCCAAAAGAATTTTTGTTGTATTTAATTATTTGGTTAATCTTCTATTGAGCTTACGATCTCGTTACTTTTTAAAAATGTTTTTTCATAGAAGTTATTTTTAAAATATCTTCTGGGGAGAATATACCAGACTAAAAACAAGGGAACTGATGAGGTTGGTAGCGCTTTCCGAATCCTAGGTATTCCCTGCCTTACCCCCTGGTAAACATTATCATCGTTCTCCACTAATAAACAAAGGTTCTATTAACACTTTTCTATTAATAGACAAGGCACAACAAAACCAACTTACGTGATTATCCTGCTTCGTTCAGGTAGAACGAAAGCATAACGACTGGAGAAATATGATGGGGTTGGTGGCTCTTTCCGAAACCTAGTTATTTCATGCCTTATCCCATGGTAAACATTACCATCGTTCTCCACTAATAAACAAACGTTGTTTTTATAAAAACAACAATAATAAGGTTAAGTCTGAACATTTTTCAACAACAAAATACTACGGTATCCCGAACAAACAAGCCAACACTGTTCTATTAATAGACAATGCACGGTCGAAGAAAGGGTTTTTGTTGTAACAGACAAAACCAACTTTTTTACGTTCAGGTAGGACGAAAGCATAATAAGTGGAGAAAGATGTATATGTTTATAAGTGCGATTGTAAGATTTAGGATTTTCCAACAGAATTTAAGTTTTATTTAATTCTTTGCTTCCTCTTTTATTGAGCTTGCGATCTCGTCACTTGGGTAACGTGATAAATGGGATTGTAAGATTTAGAAGATTTTCCAAAATAATTTTTGTTTTATTTAATTACTTGTTTCCTCTTCTATTGAGCTTACGATTTCGTCACTTGGGTAAAAAATGTTTTTTTGTCACAGTTATTATTGAAATATCTTGTGGGGAGAATATCCCAGACAAAAAAACAGGGGAACTGATGAGGATTGGTGGCTCTTTCCGAAGCCTAGGTATTTTCTTCCCTACCCCTGGTACACATTACCATCGTTCTCCACCAATAAACAAACGTTCTATTAACATTGTTCTGTTAATAGACAAGGCACTGTCGACGAAGGGGGTTTTGTTGTAACAGAAAAAACCAACTTACATGGTTATGCTACTTTGGTCAGGTAGAACGAAAGCATAACGAGTGGAGAAAGATGTAAATGCGATTGTAAAAATTTAGAAGATTTTGCAAAAGAATTTTGTTTTAATTAATTTTTTGTTTCATCTTCTATTGAGCTAACGATCTTGTCACTTGGGTAAAAAATGTTTTTTGTCACAAAAGGTATTATTAAAATATCTTCTGGGGAGAATATCCCAGATAAAACACAAAGGAACTGATGAGGATTGGTGGCTCTTTCCGAAACCTAGGTATTTTCTGCCTTTACCCCGGTACACATTACAATCGTTCTTCACTAATAAACAAACGTTGTTTTTATAAAAACAACAATAATAAGGTTAAGTCTGACCATTTTTCAACAACAAAATACTTAGTTATCCCGAACAAACAAGCCAAAACTGATCTATTAATAGACAAAACACGGTCGATGAAGGGATTTTTGTTGTAACAGACAAACCCAACTTACATGGTTATGCTACTTCATTCAGGTAGAACGATAGCATATTGAGTGGAGAAAGATGTAAATGTTTATAAGTGCGATTGTAAAAATTTAGAAGATTTTGCAGAAGAATTTTGTTTTATTTAATTCTTTGGTTCCTCTTCTATTGAACTTACGATCTCGTCACTTGGGTAAAAATATTTTGAGTTTTGCCTTGCTAAGGCGAAGATCATATGTTTTATGATTTAAGTGTTTGTTTTCTCTTTCGAGACGAGCTTAGTGATCTGAAATTTGCAGTGAAAAGGAAAGCCAGATAGACACTATCACACACTCACCACTATGCGACGCGTTTCGCCGTTGGTTAAGCGGCTCATCAGGCATATTTGATGTGGATGATGGCTTACAAGGGCCGTTCTCTGGAAAGTAGTATATATTTCGAACTTATTGCAAATTAGCATATGCGAATTATACACTAGAAACTCTGCAGGTTCGACTCAATTTCTATTGGCAGATCTTTTTCACAGCAACGTTTTGTTTTTGTAGTGATGGATTTTTTGTCCACAACAACTACATTGCTTCCAATGCATACACTTGTTTTTTAGTGCTGCTTTAGGAAGACGGGTTAATGGCTCTGAACGTAGAGACGGCAACTTCTAGTTGGCTGCACACAGAGGTCCGCGGTTCAAATCCCACAGCCAGGCTCGGCTGAATTTTTGAGTTTTGCCTTGTTAAGGCGAAGATCATATGTTTTATGATTTAAGTGTTTGTTTTCTCTTTCGAGACGAGCTTAATGATCTGAAATTTGCAGTGAAAAGGAAAGCCAGATAGACACTATCACACACTCACCACTATGCAACGCGTTTCGCCGTTGGTTAAGCGGCTCATCAGGCATATTTGATGTGGATGATGGCTTACAAGGGCCGTTCTCTGGAAAGTAGTATATATTTCGAACTTATTGCAAATTAGCATATGCGAATTATACACTAGAAACTCTCCAGGTTCGACTCAAGTTCTATTGGCAGATCTTTTTCACAGCAATGTTTTATTTTATTTATTTTTTGTCATAGAAGTTATTTTTAAAATATCTTCTGGGGAGAATATCCCAGACAAAAAACAAGGGAACTGATGAGGGTTGGTGGCTCTTTCCGAAACCTAGGCATTTTCTGAATTACCTCTGGTACATATTGCCATCGTTCTCCACTAATAAAGAAACTTTCTATTATCACAGTTCTATTAATAGGAAAGGCACGGTCGACGAAGGGGTTTTTGTTGTAACAGACAAAACCAACTAACATGGTTATGCTACATTGTTCAGGTAGACCGAAACATAACGAGTAGGGAAAGATGCAAATATTAATAAGTGTGATTGTAAGATTTAGAAGATTTTCCAAAAGAATTTTAGTTTTATGTAATTCTTTGGTTCCTCTTGTACTGAGCTTACGATCTCGTCACTTGAGTAAAAAATGTTTTTTTGTCACAGAATTTATTTTTAAAATATCTTCTGGGAGAATATCCCAGCCAAAAAACGAGGCAACTGATGAGGATTGGTGGCTCTTTCCGAAACCTAGGTATTTTCTGCCTTACCTCTGGTACACATTGCCATCGTTCTCCACCAATCAACTAACGTTCTATTATCACAGTTCCATTAATAGAAAAGGCACGATCGACGAAGGGGTTTTTTTTGTAATAGACAAAACCAACTTACATGGTTATGCTACATTGTTCTGGTAGCCGAAACATAACGAGTAGAGAAAGATGTAAATGTTTATAAGATTTAGAAGTTTTTCCAAAAGAATTTTAATTTTTTGTAATTCTTTGGTTCCTCTTCTACTGAGCTTACGATCTCGTCACTTGAGTAAAAAATGTTTTTTTTGTCACAGAATTTATTTTTAAAATATCTTCTGGGGAGAATATCCCAGACAAAAAACGAGGCAACTGATGCGGATTGGTGGCTCTTTCCGAAACCTAGGTATTTTCTGCCTTTACCCCGGTACACATTACCATCGTTCTCCACTAATAAACAAACGTTGTTTTATCAAAAACAACAATAATAAGGTTAAGTCTGACCATTTTTCAATAACAAAATACTACGTTATCCCGAACAATCAAGCCAACACTGATATATTAATAGACAAGACACGGTCGACGAAGGGGTTTTTGGTTGTAACAGACAAAACCAACTTTTTTATGTTCAAGTAGACCGAAAGCATAACGAGTGAAGAAAGATGTAAATGTTTATAAGTGCGATGGTACAATTTAGAAGATTTTCAAAAAGAATTGTAGTTTTATTTAATTCTTTGGTTAATCGTCTATTGAGCTTACGATCTCGTCACTTGGGTAACGTGATAAATGGGATTGTAAGATTTAGAAGATTTTCCAAAATAATTTTAGTTTTATTTAATTATTTGTTTCCTCTTCTATTGAGCTTACGATCTCGTCACTTGGGTAAAAAATGTTTTTTTTTTTTTGTCACAGAAGTTATTATTAAAATATCTTCTGGGGAGAATATCCCAGACAAAAAACAATGGAATTGATGAGGATTGGTGGCTCTTCCGAAACCTAGGTATTTTCTTCCTTACCCCTGGTACACATTACGATCGTTCTCCACCAATAAACAAACGTTCTATTAACATTGTTCTGTTGATAGAAAAGGCACTGTCAACGAAGGGGGTTTTGTTGTAACAGAAAAAACCAACATACATGGTTATGCTACTTTGGTCAGGTAGAACGAAAGCATAACGAGTGGAGAAAGATATAAATGCGATTGTAAAAATTTAGAAGATTTTGCAGAAGAATTTTGTTTTATTTAATTCTTTGGTTCCTCTTCTATTGAACTAAATATTTTGGGTAAAAAATTTTTTTTGTCATAGAAGTTATTTTTAAAATATCTTCTGGGGGAATATCCCAGACAAGAAACGAGGCAACTGGTGAGGAATGGTGGCTCTTTCCGAAACCTAGGTATTTTCTGACCTACCCCTGGTACACATTACCATCGTTCTGCACTAATAAACAAACGTTCTATTAACACTGTTCTATTAATAGACAAGACAGGCCGGTGAAGGGGTTTTTGTTGTAACAGACAAAACTAACTAACATGGTTATGCTAAAATGTTCAGGTAGACCGAAACATAACGAGTAGAGAAAGATGCAAATGTTTATAAGTGTGATTGTAAGATTTAGAAGATTTCCCAAAAGAATTTTAGTTTTATGTAATTCTTTGGTTCCTCTTCTACTGAGCTTACGATCTCCTCACTTGAGTAAAAAATGTTTTTTTTTTTGTCACAGAATTTATTTTTAAAATATCTTCTGGGGAGAATATCCCAGACAAAAAACGAGGCAACTGATGAGGATTGGTGGCTCTTTCCGAAACCTAGGTATTTTCTGACCTACCCCTGGTACACATTACCATCGTTCTCCACTAATAAACAAACGTTCTATTAACACACTTCTATTAATAGACAATACAGGTCGATGAAGTGGTTTTTGTCGTAACAGACAAAACCAACTTACATGGCTATGCTACTTCATTCAGGTAGAACGAAAGCATAACGAGTGGAGAAATATGATGAGGTTGGTGGCTCTTTCCGAAACCTAGGTATTCCCTGCCTTACCCCCTGGTAAACATTACCATCGTTCACCACTAATAAACAAACGTTGTTTTTATAAAAAAAACAACAATAAAGGGGTTAAACCTGACCAGTTTGCAACAACAAAATACTACGTTATCCCGAACAAACAAGCCAACCCTGATCTATTAATAGACAAGGCACGGTCGACGAAGGGATTTTTGTTGTAACAGACAAAACCAACTTACATGGTTATGCTACTTCGTTCAGGTAGAACGAAAGCATAATGAGTGGAGAAAGATGTAAATGTTTATGAGTGCGATTGTAAAAATTTAGAAGATTTTGCAGAAGAATTTTGTTTTATTTAATTTTCTGGTTCCTCTTCTATTGAGCTTACGATCTCGTCACTTGGGTAAATAATATTTTATGTCATAGAAGTTATTTTTAAAATATCTTCTGGCGAGAATATCCCAGACAAAAAACGAGGCAACTGATGAGGATTGGTGGCTCTTTCCGAAACCTAGGTATTTTCTGCCTTACCTCTGGTACACATTGCCATCGTTCTCCACTAATAAATAAACGTTCTATTAATAGAAAAGGCACGGTCGACGAAGGGGTTTTTATTGTAACAGACAAAACCAACTTACTTGGTTATGCTACATTGTTCAGGTAGACCGAAACATAACGGGTAGAGAAAGGTGTAAATGTTTATAAGTGTGATTGTAAGATTTAGAAGATTTTCCAAAAGAATTTTAGTTTTATGTAATTCTCTGGTTCCTCTTCTACTGAGCTTACGATCCCGTCACTTGAGTAAAAATGTTTTTTGCCACAGCATTTATTTTTAAAATATCTTCTGCGGAGTATATTCCAGACAAAAAACAAAGGAACTGATGAGGATTGGTGGCTCTTTCCGAAACCTTGGTATTTTCTGCCTTAACCCCGGTACACATTACCATCGTTTTCCGCTATTAAACAAACGTTGTTTTTATAAAAACGACAATAAATAGGTAAAGTCTGACCATTTTGCAACGACAAAATACTACGGTATCCCGAACAAACAAGCCAACACTGTTCTATTAATAGATAAGGCACGGTCGACGAAGGGGTTTTTGAGGTAACAGACAAAACCAACTTACATGGTTATGCTACTTCGTTCAGGTAGAACGAAAGCATAATGAGTGGAGAAAGATGTAAATGTTTATAAGTGGGATTGTAAGATTTAGAAGATATTTCAAAATAATTTTAGTTTTATTTAATTCTTTGATTAATCTTCTATTAAGCTTACGATCTCGTCACTTGTGGAAAAATGTTTTTTGTCATCGAAGTTATTTTTAAAATATCTTCTGGGGAGAACATACCAGACTAAAAACAAGGGAACTGATGAGGTTGGTGGCTCTTTCCGAAACCTAGGTATTCCCTGCCTTACCCCCTGGTGAATATTATCATCGTTCTCCACTAATAAACGAAGTTTCCATTAACACTCTTCTACTAATAGACAAGGCACAACAAAACCACCTTACATGGTTATGCTACTTCATTCAGGTAGAACGAAAGCATAACGACTGGAGAAATATGATGAGGTTGGTGGCTCTTTGCGAAACCTAGGTATTCCCTGCCTTACCCCCTGGTAAACATCACCATCTTTCTCCACTTAAAAACAAACGTTGTTTTTATAAAAACAAACGTTGTTTTTATAATGAGGATGATGAGGATTGGTGGCTCTTTCCGAAACCTAGGTATTTTCTTCCCTACCCCTGGTACACATTACCATCGTTTTCCACCAATAAACAAACGTTCTATTGACACTGTTTTGTTAATAGACAAGGCACTGTCGACGAAGGGGTTTTTGTTGCGACAGACAAAACAAACTCACATGGTTATGCTACATTGTTCTGGTAGCCGAAACATAACGAGTAGAGAAAAATGTAAATGTTTATAAGATTTAGAAGATTTTCCAAAAGAATTTTAATTTTTTGTAATTCTTTGGTTCCTCTTCAACTGAGCTTACGTTCTCGTCACTTTAGTAAAAATGTTTTTTTTTTGTCACAGAATTTTTTTTTTTAAATATCTTTTGGGGAGAATATCCCAGACAAAAACGAGGCAACTGATGAGAATTGGTGGCTCTTTCCGAAACCTAGGTGTTTTCTGACCTACCCCTGGTACACATTACCATCGTCCTCCACTAATAAACAAACGCTCTATTAACACTGTTCTATTAATAGACAAGACAGGCCGATGAAGGGATTTTTGTCATAACAGACAAAACCAACTTACATGGTTATGCTACTTCATTCAGGTAGAACGAAAGCATAACGAGTGGAGAAATATGAACAAACAAGCCAACACTGTTCTATTAATAGACAAGGCACGGTCGAAGAAGGGGTTTTTGTTGTAAGGGATTTTTGTCGTAACAGACAAAACCAACTTACATATTTATGCTACTTCATTCAGGTAGAACGAAAGCATAACGAGTGGAGAAATATGAACAAACAAGCCAACACTGTTCTATTAATAGACAAGGCACGGTCGACGAAGGGGTTTTCGTTGTAACAGATATAACCAACTTACATGATTATTCTACTTCCTTCATGTAGAACGAAAGTATAACGAGTGGAGAAAGATGTAAATGCTTGTAAGTGGATTGTAAGACTTAGAAGATTTTCCAAAAGAATTTTAGTTTTATTTAATTCTTTGGTTCCTCTTTTATTGAGCTTACGATCTCGTCACGGGGGTAAAAAATGTTTTTTGTCTAGAAGTTATTTTTAAAATATCTTTTGGGTAGAATATCCCAGACAAAAACAAGGGAACTGGTGAGGATTGGTGGCTTTTTTTAAAACCTAGGTTTTCTCTGCCTTACACCCTGGTAAACATTACCATCGTTCTCCACTAATAAACAAACGTTCTATTAGTAGACAAGGCACGGTCGACGAAGGAGTTTTTGTTGTAACAGACAAAACCAACTTACATGGTTATGCTATTTCGTTCATGTAGAACGAAAGCATAACGAGTGGAGAAAGATGTAAATGCTTGTAAGTGGATTGTAAGACTTAGAAGATTTTCCAAAAGAATTTTAGTTTTATTTAATTCTTTGGTTCCTCTTTTATTGAGCTTACGATCTCGTCACTTGGGTAAAAAATGTTTTTTTGTCGCAGAAGTTATTATTAAAATATCTTCTGGGGAGAATATCCCAGACCAAAATCAAGGGAACTGATGAGGATTGGTGGCTCTTTCCGAAACATAGGTATTCCCTGCCCTACCCCCTGGTAAACATTACCATCGTCCTCCACTAACAAACAAACGTTCTATCAACACTCTTGTATTAATAGTTTGGTGGCTTTTTCGGAAACCGGGTGTTTTCTGCCTTACCACTTGTACACATTACTTTCGTTCTTCACTAATAAACAAACTTTGTTTTTATAAAGACAACAATAAAGGAGTTAAGCCTGGCCAGTTTGCAACAACAAAATACTATGTTAACCCGAACAAACAAGCCAACACTCTTCTATTAATAGACAATGAAGATTAACGAAGGGGTTTTTGTTGTTACAGACAAAACCAACTTACATGGTTATGCTACTTCTTTCACGTAAACAGAAAGCCTAACGAGTGGAGAGAGATGTAAATGTTTTTAAGTGCAATTGTAAGATTTAGAAGGTTTTCCAAAAGAATTTTAGTTTTATTTAATTCTTTGATTCCTCTTCTATTGAGCTTACGATCTCGTCACTTCGATAAAAAATGTTTTTTTTTGTCACAGAAGTTATTATTAAAATATCTTCTGGGGAGAATATCCTAGACAAAAACAAGGGAACTGATAGGGTTTGGTGGCTCTTTCAGGAACCTAAGTATTTTCTGCCTTATCCCTGGTACACTTTACAATCGTTCTCCACTAATAAACAAACGTTGTTTTTGTAAAAAAGACAATTAAAGGGTTAAGCCTGACCAGTTTGCAACAACAAAATACTATGATATCCCGAAAAAAACAAGCCAACACTGTTGTATTAATAGGCAAGTCACGGCCGACGAAGGGGTTTTTGTTGTAACAGACAAAACCAACCTAAATTGTTATGCTATTTCGTCCAGGTAGAGCGAAAGCATAGCCAGTGGAGAAAGATATAAATATTTATAAGTGCGACTGTAAGATTTAGAAGGTTTTCCGACAGAATTTAAGTTTTAATAAATTTTTTCGTTGCACTTCTACTGATCTTACAATCTCGTCACTTGTGTAAAAAATGTTTTTTTGTCATAGAGCTATTTTTAAAATATCTTCTGGGGAGAAAACCCCAGACAAAAAACAAGGGAACTGATGAGGATTGGTGGCTCCTTCCAGAACCTAGGCATTCACTGCCTTACCCCCTGGTAAACAGTACCATCGTTCTCCACTAATAAACAAATGTTGTTTTTATAAAAACAACAATAAAGGGGTTAAGCCTGCAACAACAAAATAATATGGTATACCGAACAAACAAGCCAACACTGTTCTATTAATAGACAAGGCACGGTCGACGAAGGGGTTTTTGTTGTAACAGACAACCCCTTCGTCGACCGTTTAAAAAAACAACAATAAAAGAGTTAAGCCGGGCCAGTTTGCAACAACAAAATACTATGTTATCCTGAATAAACAAGCCAACACTCTTCTATTAATAGACAAGGAACGGCCAACGAAATGCTTTTTGTTGTTACAGACAAAACCAACTTACATGGTTTCGCTACTTCGTTCACGTAGACCGAAAGCATAACGAGTTGAGAAAGATGTAAATGTTTTTAAGTTCGATTGTAAGATTTAGAAGGTTTCCCAAAAGAATTTAAGTTTTATTTAATTTTTTGGTTCCTCTTCTACAGAGCTTACGATCTCGTCACTTGGGCAAAAAATTTTTTTTTTTTTAAATATCTTCTGGGGAGAATATTCTACACACAAAACAAGGGAACCGATGAGGATTGGTGGCTCCTTCCAGAACCTAATTACTCACTACCTTACCCCCTTTTAAATATTACCATCGTTCTCCACTAATAAACAAACGTTGTTTTTAGAAAAACAACAATAAACAAACAAGCCAACACTGTTCTATTAATAGACAAGTCATGGTCGACGAAGGGGTTTTTGTTGTAAAGGATTTTTGTCGTAACAGACAAAACCAACTTACATGGTTATGCTACTTCATTCAGGTAGAACGAAAGCATAACGAGGGGAAAAATATGAACAAACAAGCCAGCACTGTTCTATTAATAGACAAGGCACGGTCGACGAAGGGGTTTTTGTTGTAACAGATATAACCAACTTACATGGTTATTCTACTTTCTTCATGTAGAACGAAAGCATAACGAGTGGAGAAAGATGTAGATGCTTATAAGTGCGATTGTTAGACTTAGAAAATTTTCCAAAAGAATTTTAGTTGTATTTAATTGTTTTGGTTCCTCTTTTATTGAGCTTACGATCTCGTCACTTGGGTAAAAAATGTTTTTTGTCTTAGAAGTTATTTTTAAAATATCTTTGGGGTAGAATATCCCAGGCAATAAACAAGGGAACTGATTAGCATTAGTGGCTCTTTCCAAAACCTAGGTATTTTCTGCCTTACCCCTGGTACACATAACCATCGTTCTCCAATAACAAAAAAACGTTCTATCAACACTTTTCTATTAATAGGCAAGACACGGTCGACGAAGGGGTTTTTGTTGTAACAGACAAAACCAACTTACATGGTTATGCTACTTCGTTCAGGTAGAGCGAAAGCATAACCAGTGGAGAAAGATGTAAATGCTTGTAAGTGGATTGTAAGATTTAGAAGTTTTTCCGAAAGAATTTAAGTTTTATTTAATTTTTTGGTTCCTCTTCTACTGAGCTTACGATCTCGTCACTTGGGCAAAAAATGTCATTTTTTAAATATCTTCTGGGGAGAATATTCCAGACACGAAACAGAGGAACTGATGAGGATTGGTGGCTCTTTCCCGAACCTAAGTATTCACTGCCTTACACCCTGGTAAACTGTTCTATTAATAGACATGGCAAGGTCGACGAAGGGGTTTTTGTTGTAACAGAAAAAACCAATTCACATGGTTATGCTACTTCGTTCAGGTAGAGCGAAAGCATAACCAGTGGAGAAAGATCTAAATATTTATAAGTGAGATTGTAAGATTTAGAAGGTTTTCCGAAAGAATTTAAGTTTTATTTAATTTTTTGGTTCCTCTTCTACTGAGCTTACGATCTCGTCACTTGGGCAAAAAATGTCATTTTTTAAATATCTTCTGGGGAGAATATTCCAGACACGAAACAAAGGAACTGATGAGGATTGGTGGCTCCTTCCCGAACCTAAGTATTCACTGCCTTACACCCTGGTAAACTGTTCTATTAATAGACATGGCAAGGTCGACGAAAGGGTTTTTGTTGTAACAGAAAAAACCAATTCACATGGTTATGCTACTTCGTTCAGGTAGACCGAACGAATGGAGAAAGAGGTAAATGTTTATTAGAGCGATTGTAAGATTTAGAAGGTTTTCCAAAAGAGTTGAAGTTTTATTTAATTTTTTGGTTCCTCTTCTATTGATCTTACGATCTCGTCACTTGGGTAAAAAATGTTTTTTGTCTTAGAAGTTATTTTTAAAATATCTTCTGGGGAGAAAAAACCAGACAAAAAACAAGGGAACTGATGAGGACTGGTGGCTTCTTCCAGAACCTAGGTATTCACTGCCTTACCCCCTGTAAACAGTACCATCGTTCTCCACTAATAAACAAATGTTGTTTTTATAAAAACAACAATAAAGGGGTTAAGCCTTACCATTTTACAACTACAAAGTACTACGGTATCCCGAACAAACAAGACAACACTGTTCTATTAATAGACAAGGCACCGTCGACGAAGGGGTTGTTGTTGTAATAGACAAAACCAATTTACATAGTTATGTTACTTCGTTCAGGTAGAACGAAAGCATAACGAGTGGAGAAAGATGTAAATGTTTATAAGTGCGATTGTAAGATTAAGAAGATTTTCCAAAAGAATTTTAGTTTTATTTAATTTTTTGGTTCCTCTTTAATTGAGCTTACGATCTCTTCACTTGGGTAAAAAATGTTTTTTGTCATAGAAGTTATATTTACAATATCTTTTGGGGAGAATATCCCAGACAAAAAACAAGGGAACTGATGAGGATTGGTGTCTCTTTCCGAAACTTAGGTGTTCCCTGCCTTACCCCCTGGTAACATTGCCATCGTTCTCCACTAACAAACAAACGTTCTATTAACACTCTTCTATTAATAGACAAGGCACGGTCGACGAAGGGGTTTCTGTTGTAACAGACAAAACCAACTTACATGGTTATGCTACTTCGTTAAGGTAGAACGAAAGAATAACGCGTGGAGAAGGATGTAAATTTTTATGAGTGCGATTGTAAAAATTTAGAAGATTTAAAAAAAAAAATTGTTTTATTTAATTCTTTGGTTCCTTTTCTATTAAGCTTATGATCTCCTCACTTGGGTAAAAAATGTTTTTTTTTTGTCCCAGAAGTTATTATTAAAATATCTTCTGGGGAGAATATCCCAGACAAAAAACAAGGGAACTGAAAAAACCTAGGCATTTTCTGCCTTACCCCTGGTAAACATTGCCATCGTTCTCAACTAATAAACAAACGTTGTTTTTGTAAAAACAACATTAGAGGGGTTAAGCCTGACCAGTTTGCAACAACAAAATAGTATGATATCCCGAAAAACAAGCCAACACTGTTCTATTAATGGACAAGCACGGTCGACGAAGGGGTTTTTTTTTTGCAATAGACAAAACCAACTTAAATGGTTATGCTACTTCGTAGAAGGTTTTCCGAAAGAATTTAAGTTTTATTTAATTTTTTGGTTCCTCTTCTACTGAGCTTACGATCTCGTCACTTGGGCAAAAAATGTCATTTTTAAAATATCTTCTGGGGAGAATATTCCAGACACGAAACAAAGGAATTGATGAGGATTGGTGGCTCCTTCCCGAACATAAGTATTAACTGCCCTACCCCCTGGTAAACATTACCATCGTTCTCCACTAAGAAACAAACGTTGTTTTTATAAAAACAACAATAAAGGGGTTAAGCCTGACCATTTTGCAACAACAAAATACTATGGTATCCCGAACAAACAAGCCAACACTGTTCCATTAATAGACAAGGCAAGGTCGACGAAGGGGTTTTTGTTGTAACAGAAAAAATCAATTCACATGGTTATGCTACTTCGTTCAGGTAGACCTAACGAATGGAGAAAAAGGTAAATGTTTATAAGTGCGATTGTAAGATTTAGAAGGTTTTCCAAAAGAATTGAAGTTTTATTTAATTTTGTGGTTCCTCTTCTATTGATCTTACGATCTCGTCACTTGGTTAAAAAATGTTTTTTGTCTTAGAAGTTATTTTTAAAATATCTTCTGGGGAGAAAAAACCAGACAAAAAACAAGGGAACTGATGAGGATTGGTGGCTTCTTCCAGAACCTAGGTATTTTCTGCCTTACCCCTGGTACACATTGCCATCGTTCTCCACTAATAAACAAACGTTGTTTTTATAAAAACAACATTAGAGGGGTTAAGCCTGACCAGTTTGCAACAACAAAATAGTATGATATCCCGAAAAACAAGCCAACACTGTTCTATTAATAGACAAGCACCGTCGACGAAGGGGTTTTTGTTTTAATAGACAAAACCAATTTACATAGTTATGTTACTTCGTTCAGGTAGAACGAAAGCATAACGAGTGGAGAAGGATGTAAATGTTTATAATTGCGATTGCGAGATTTAGAAGATTTTCCAAAAGAATTTTAGTTTTATTTAATTTTTTGGTTCCTCTTTTATTGAGCTTACGATCTCTTCACTTGGGTAAAAATGTTTTTTGTCATAGAAGTTATATTTACAATATCTTTTGGGGAGAATATCCCAGACAAAAAACAAGGGAACTGATGAGGATGGGTGTCTCTTTCCGAAACTTAGGTATTCCCTGCCTTACCCCCTGGTAAACATTGCCATCTTTCTCCACAAACAAACAAACGTTCTATGAACACTCTTCTATTAATAGACAAGGCACGATCGACGAAGGGGTTTCTGTTGTAACAGACAAAACCAACTTACATGGTTATGCTACTCCGTTAAGGTAGAACGAAAGCATAACGAGTGGAGAAGGATGTAAATGTTTATGAGTACGATTTTAAAAATTTAGAAGATTTTTTGAAAGAATTTTGTTTTATTTAATTCTTTGGTTCCTTTTCTATTAAGCTTAAGATCTCGTCACTTGGGTAAAACATGTTTTTTTTTTTTGTCACAGAAGTTATTATTAAAATATCTTCTGGGGAGAATATCCCAGACAAAAAACAAGGGAACTGAAAAAACCTAGGTATTTTCTGCCTTACCCCTGGTACACATTGCCATCGTTCTCCACTAAAAAACTAACGTTTTTATAAAAACAACAATAGAGGGGTTAAGCCTGACCAGTTTGCAACAACAAAATACTATGGTATCCCGAACAAACAGTCCAACACTGTTCTATTAATAGACAAGACACGGTCGACGAAGGGGTTTTTGTTGTAACAGACAAAACCAACTTACATGGTAATGCTACTTCGTTAAGGTAGAACGAAAGCATAACGAGTGGAGAAAGATGTAAATCTTTATGAGTGCGATTGTAAAAATTTAGAAGATTTTTAAAAAAAATTGTTTTATTCAATTCTTTGGTTCCTTTTCTATTGAGCTTACTATTGAGCTTACTATTGAGCTTTAAAATACCTTCTGGGGAGAATATCCCAGACAATAAACAAGGGAACTTATGAGGTTGGTGGCTCTTTCCGAATCCTAGGTATTTTCTGCCTTACTTATGGTACACATTACCTTCGTTCTCTACTAACAAACAGACTTTCTGTTAACACTCTTCTATTAATAGACAAGGCACGGACGACGAAGGGGTTTTTGTTGTAACAGACAAAGCCAACTTACATGGTTATGCTACTTCGTTAGAACGAAAGCATGACGAGTGGAGAAAGATGTAAATGTTTATAAGTGCGATTGCAAGATTTAGAAGGTTTTCCAAAAGAAATTAAGTTTTATTTAATGTTTTGGTTCCTTTTCTACTGAACTTACGATCTCGTCACTTGGGTTATTTCTAAAATATCTTCTGGGGAGAATATCCCAGACAAAAAACAAGGGAACTAAAAAAACCTAGTTATTTTCTGCCTTACCCCTGGTACGCATTACCATCGTTCTCCACTAATAAACAAACATTGTTTTTATAAAAACAACAATAGAGGGGTTAAGCCTGACCAATTTGCAACAACAAAATACTAAGATATCCCGAAAAAACAAGCCAACACTGTTGTATTAATAGGCAAGACACGGTCGACGAAGGGTTTCTGTTGTAACAGACAAAACCAACTTACATGGTTATGCTACTTCGTTAAGGTAGAACGAAAGCATAACGAGTGGAGAAAGATGTAAATGTTTATGAGTGCGAAAAAATTTAGAGGATTTTTTAAAAGAATTTTGTTTTATTGAATTATTTGGTTCCTTTTCTATTGAGCTTACGATCCCGTCACTTGGGTAAAAAATGTTTTTTCTTTTGTCACAGAAGTAATTATTAAAATATCTTCTGGGGAGAATATCCCAGACAAAAAACAAGGGAACTGATAAGGTTTGGTGGCTCTTTCCGAAACCAAGGTATTTTCTGTCTTAGACCTGGTACACATTATCATCGTTCTCTACCAATAAACAAACGTTGTTTTTATAAAAACAACAATAAAGGGGTTAAGCCTGACCAGTTTGCAACAACAAAATACTATGATATTCCGAAGAAACAAGCCAACACTGTTGTATTAATAGGCAAAACACGGTCGACGAAGGGGTTTTTGTTGTAACATACAAAACCAAATTACATAGTTATGCTACTTCGTTAAGGTAGAACGAAAACATTACGAGTGGAGAAAGATGTAAATGTTTATGAGTGCGATTGTTAGATTTAGAAGATTTTCCAAAAGAATATTAGTTTTATTTAATTTTTTGGTTCCTCTTTTATTGAGCTTACGATCTCGTCACTTGGGCAAAAAATTTTATTTTTAAAATATCTTATGGATAGAATATACCAGAAACAAAACAAGGGAACTGATGAGGATTGGTGGCTCCTTCCAGAACCTAGGTACTCACTGCCTTACCCCCTGGTAAACATTAACATCGTTCTCCACTAATAAACAAACGTTGTTTTTAGAAAAACAACAATAAAGGAGTTTAGCCTGACCATCTTGAAACATCAAAATACTATGGTATCCCGAACAAACAAGCCAACACTCTTGTATTAATAGGCAAGACACGGTCGACGAAGGGGTTTTTGTTGTAACAGACAAAACCAATTTACATAGTTGTTGTTTATTACTTCACCTTTTTTATTTGTTATTTAATTAAAAGATGATGTTTATTTTTGCTTTTTTTTCTTTTATTATTTTATTTCATTTTTTAAAATTCAATTTTTTTTTGTTACACTTTTTGTTTAGTTTTAGGTTTTTTTCTGTTCAATTAATTTTTTTTTCCTTTTTTTTTTGTACAATGTTTTGTTTACAAATTTTTTATTTATTTGTAGTTCTTTGTTCAATTGGGTTTGGTTTTTTGTACAATGTTTTATGTTTTTTGTATTATGTTTTTTTATTGTTTAACACTTTGGGTTTTTTTGTTTTTGGGCACTGTTCACTTCGGGGGGGAAACTTGGGTTCGCGCTTTTAAATTCGAGACAGAACTGGTCTAACTCAAATTTGCATCGTCACAGCAAACCTGTTTTGGCTGGTGACGATGCTTATTTATTTGAATTCAGCATTGGAATTTACCGGTGGCTGCATATATGTGCATGTGTGTGTGTATATGTACATCATTTTTTTATGATGTTATTTATGCAGCCACCGGTAATGTAACAAACAACACTGTTGCGCAAAAATCTAGCATCTTTTATGAACAGTTGTGTTACTTCGTTCAGGTAGAACGAAAGCATAACGAGTGGAGAAAGTATAAATGTTTACAAGTGCGATTGTTAGATTTAGAAGATTTTCCAAAGAATTTTTGTACAAGTTCCGATACGGTCGAAAGGACTTGTAAGGATTCTAATTCTACTGAGAAGATTTAGAATCGAAGATTATTGTTGAACAGGACGGACAACAATATAAATTTGCAACAACACAACAAGTATTCTGACGATACTTACGTTTGTTGTCTGCAAATAAAACACAAAGAAATAAACTTTTAAATTCAAACGTATGACGCTGGCGGTCAATTTATTCGTAATTTAATAGATCTGGCGATCGACACTTTTATTTCTTTTTACTTCAAGAAGAAGAGTGGTAGGTTTTTTATTGTTGGTGGTGATGGGACCTCATCGATTAATTATTTATCCAGGTCGATGAGGTCCATTTCGATATCATCATCCAAGGGGTTGGGAAGATTCCCAACATGCCGGGCCCCTTGCACTGGTGCAACTGATAGTGCAGTCGCTATCCTCTCCAGCACATCTAAAACCCTATCCAATCTAACAGGTTGTTGTTGAGCTTCCGAAATGTTGTGATCTTGCTCAGTTTGTTGTTGCTGATTTTTATTCTCTTTTTTGGATAGTTGACTTTTTGAATGTGGATTTTTGTTGGCTGTCTGTTCTTTGCCTCGATTTTGCTGCATTTGGCCTTATTGCTGAATCTTTTTAGCTTGGTTTTGCAGAACCCTCGCCTTCTTCTGGAGTTTTTTGGCTTCCTGTTGAAGTCTTTTTGCTTCTTGTTGTGAAGTTGAATTTCTTATCTGCTCTGGTGTATAATTTCTTTGCAGACCACTTAGTATTTGTTGTTGTTGTCGGCGTTGTGCGTCCCTTTGTTTGGCGTATGGATGAAATTTTGTTGCCGGTAAGTTTCCAATTATGAAGTTATTGCCACGTTCTATTTTTGTTGGTTGCGATGAATGGTGAAGCAGAGTGTTGTGCCGAGCACCACACAGTCTACAATTGCCTGGCCATAAACAATTGCGGACAAAATGATTTTGCCCCAAGCAATTAATGCAGTACTTTCGGGATAGTACTACGCTCTCTCTCTGCTCCACAGACATCATCTTGAAGGCTGCGCAAAATCTCAATGGATGCATGCCAAAGCACACCCTGCATTGTTCCATTTGGCCCATATTCATGATTATACAACTGTAATTAATGTAAAGAGCGAAGACAATACAGACGAAAAGGGTGCCATTTAAGGCATGACATGTTAGTCAGAGTTATATCTTTTCGAAACACATACACTACTTTCTACTAACAACCACTGACTGGAAGTACACACAATTTAACAATTGGACGAGATATGATACCTGTTGTAGTTTTTACATCAACTACTCTTACGTGGTCATCATGTCCTTCATATACTTTTAAAACTCGTCCCATCTTCCAGTCATTCGATGGCAAAAGTTCATCTTTTATCAAAACCATGTCGTTTTCCTTCAGACTCTGTTGGGGATACTGCCATTTATATCGCTTATGCAGCTCTTGAATATATTCATTTTTCCATCTCTTGCTGAACATGTGATGAAGAGCTTTAATCTTTTCCCACCGATTTATAAGTGATAAATCTTCCGTTGGCATTTCTGGAGCAAATATCAGTGACCCTCCTCTCATTTCTCGTATTTAAGACACTTTCAATTCTGACTAAAATCGTTGAAAATTCCTCAAAATTGAATTTTCTATCTTTCATTATCTTTTGGAAAAGAGATTTAAAACTTTTAACACCTGCTTCCCATAATCCTCCCATATGTGGAGCACTGGGAGGGATAAATTTCCATTCGAAGCCATTGACTATGTACTTTTCACATACTTCTTTGGAGCATTTTTTAAGAAATTCTTGATATTCTCTCATAAGTATACTATTCGCCCCCACAAAATTTGTTCCATTATCAGACATTAAACATCTGGGCAAACCTCGTCTACCTATGAATCTCGCAAATGTCGCAAGAAAAGCATCACTTGTTAATGCTGAACAAGCTTCGAGGTGAATCGCCTTTGTCGAAAAGCATACAAATATACAAACATACGACTTTTGGTAAGGGGAATTTCTTAAAGAACCTGCCTTAATCTGAAATGGGTCTGCGAAATCTGCTCCCACATATGTAAAAGGAAGAGTGAAAGACGTTCGTTCCAAAGGTAGTGCTGCCATTATCTGTGATTTAACCTTATGTTTATATCTTGTACAAATCAAGCACTCATGAACAATTTTCTTTATTGTCCGTCTTAAACTTGGAATGTAAAACTGGCTTCGAACGGTTGACATCATTAACGATATGTCTGCATGCAGCATAGTTTTATGGATGAATTCTAAAAATATTTTACAGAAATGCGACGAATTTGGCAATATTATTGGGAATCGTTCATCATAGGAAATGTTAGCGTTCGCTAATCGACCATTCACTCTTATTATGCCATCTTTATCCAAAAACGGATTTAGTGCGCGCAATGTGCTTTGACGTGAAATGTCTTTCGAATTTCTTAAATCATTATACTCTTGCGGATAATGAAACATTTGGGTTGTTCGGACAAGAACCAATTTTGCATGATTTAACTCTTCGTGAGACAGAATCTTACCATTTGACAACTCAGACTTTTCATTTTTTTCTTTACGCTTTTTCATACGAAATATGTATCCTACTACCCACAATGCTTTGTTGTAAGAAGAAAACTTGTTTATTATCAAATTATCTTTATCAATAATTGGTGCACAATGAACAACTATTTTTCGTTGTTCTGGTGGATCTTGTAGAATCATACTTGATTTTGGCCAATTATTTTCAGTACTAAGTAACCATATTGGACCGTTCCACCATAGCGAATTACTACATAAATCTTCAGTACTGGAACCTCTAGTTCCAAGATCTGCTGGATTACACTTTGTAGAAACGTGTCTCCATTTACCATTTTCAACATTCTGAAATATTAATGCAGTTCTGTTTGCAACATACGTATTCCATGTGGATGGATGTTTTTGCAACCATCCCAATACAATTGTTGAATCTGTCCATAAATGAACAGAACAATTTTTAATAGTCAAATTTGAGACAACATATTTTACCAAAGATGAGAGCAATACGGCACCACAAAGCTCTAGTCTTGGTAAACTTATTTTTTTCAATGGCGCAACTTTGCTCTTGGCCATCAATAATTTTACAGTTGTGCTGTTCTCTGTATTCATACGAATATATATTGTAGCACAATAGGCTTTCTCAGATGCATCACAAAAACCATGTATTTGAATTGTGCCCTCTAGGCAAAAATTAATCCATCTTGGGATTTGTATTGAATCAATTTTTGAAAATTGTTCCACAAAATTTTTCCATTTAATCAATGTGGATGATGACACTTTATCATCCCAATTAATGCCTTCTAACCAAAGGTCTTGCAACAAAATTTTAGCTTGTACGATTAAAGGCGTCAACCACCCTGCTGGGTCAAATAATTTTGAAACTGTTGACAAGATTTTATTTTTAGTTATTTGGCCAGTCACCTCTAGTGACTTCATACTATAAGAAAATGAGTCGGTAATGGCATTCCACCGAATACCTAATGTTTTTGTTGAACTCATATCTTCAATTCTCAAAAATTCTTCATTTAATAAATCCTCTGATCGGACGTTTGAAAGCAAACTCGGATGATTTGCCGTTATCTTTTTTAACGGAAATCCTGCCGAATGCAATGTATCAATTAGTTGTTTTTGCGCCTCTAGCGCTGAAGCAATAGTATGACCTCCAGTCAAAACATCATCTACATATAGCTCGTTTTTTATTATTTTAGACGCAATTGGACTTTTTTCACTTGACTCTTCTGCCAATTGCAACAATGTGCGAATCGCCAAATAAGGAGCACAATTTATACCAAAGGTAACTGTGCATAACTCATAATCTTTAACTTCTTCATTAACGTCTTTCCTGAATAATATTCTTTGATACTGCCGGTCAGAAGGATGCACATAGATCTGTCGGTACATTTTCTCAATGTCACCGTTAAACACATACTTATACAAGCGCCAATTTAAAATTACAGATACTAAATCATTTTGTAATATTGGCCCTGTATGCAAAACATCATTTAAGGAATACGAGCTTTTCGTTTTACTCGATCCATTAAAGACCACTCTCACTTTTGTGCTAGTACTTTCTGGTCGAAAGACAGCATGGTGTGGTAAATAATATGAATAATATTTTCCATCGTTACAAATTTCTTTTGAATTGGTAGGCTTCATGTGTCCTAATGACAAATACTCATTCAAAACATCATTATACGATTTTTCTACTTCTTTATTTTTCCTCAATTTTGCTTCCATATGCTCATATTGCCTCTTTGCTTTAAATCTGGACGAATCTAAATATTTTTTATTGGGAAATTCATCTTTAAATGGTAATTTTACAACGAACTTTCCATCTGAACGACGGTAAGTCGTATTTGCGTAAAATTCCTCACAATAGTTGTCCGATTCTGTAGCAATTGGAACGTTATTGACTTCTTCTTGTTCCCAGAATTTCTTTAAGACGGAACTAATGTCATCTTCGCTATGTTCTTCTACTTCTACTGAAGCTAAACAAATTTCATTTGATTTTATTGGCCCATAGATGTACCAACCATAAATGGAATTTCGAGCTACCATGTTTCCCAATATGTTCTTCTTAACACCTTCCAATATTATTTGTGGGATAACATCGCTCCCAATTAGCATATCTACTTGGGCAGGAATCATAAACCCAGGATCTGCTAATTTTAATTCTTTTATACTTCCTAAGTCCGAAATTGATACTGTTTGTGTCGGCAACAAACTCGTTAAATTTTGAACAATTAATGCTTCAGTTTCAATTTCGTTGTTGATTGTGTCTGAACACAGCGTCAACATAAATTTTTTATTGGAGTTTGCAACGACTGTTCCACTCAGACCACTTATTTTAAAATTTGCCTTTTCTGTGCAAAGTCCGATTCTTTTTACAATTTTTTGTGTTATAAATGTTCGCTTAGAAGCAGAGTCAATGAGCGCTCTAATAGTAAATAGTTCTCCAGCATGTTTAATTTTTACCAATGCTGTCGGTAACATAATGTCATCATGACACACTGAAACATGTGTTTCCACATTGGAAGCTTGAACTATCGAACTAGATGAACAAGGCATTTCATCAACAGTATTTTCAGTGGTAACAAGAGTATTTGTCATTTGCTAAACGGACAGGCGCTTGGTTATCCCTCGTTACATTTCTTGTTTGTATAGATCTCTCTTGCACATTACTTTGTAGGTGCAATTTAGTATAATGTTTCTTTTTGCAAAACATACACCTATGCACACTCACGCATTCCTGCGAAATATGTTCACTTGTTAGACAATTATTACACAACCTCTTTTCTCTTGCGAACTCCATTCTCTGATTAACAGTCATATTATTAAATCTCATACAATTTTTCAAAATATGGTTCTTATAACACATGACACATCTATTTGATTGTGTCGAATGAGCATTTTGATGCGATATATGATCATTGCTAAATGAAGTTGAAGCTGTTTGACTTCTGAGACCATCTATTCGCTCTAGGACCCGATGTCTGTTCTTAAGAAAATCTTCCATTTGCGACCATTTGGGTAGCTCCGAATATGATTCGAGCGATTGTTCCCATAGGGTCAGTGTATCAACCGGAAGCTTAGTTGAACATAAATATATTAAAATTGGATCCCATTGATCCACCTTTACACTATGAGCTCTCAATATAGCTAAGCAGTCACTAACTGTCGATTGAATTCTTTTAATATCTTTGCTAGATTCAACCGTTGCTGCAGAAAGATTGAATAATATCTTCAGTTGGTTATCAACTAGCACCCTGACATTTTCGTATCGCACTGACAATGCTTCCCATGCTAACGAAAAATTTTGATCAGATAAAGGGTACCGATCTACAATTCTACCAGCCTCACCTTTAGTTTTGTTACGCAAATGATAAAGCTTTTGCGCTGGTGTGAGTCTGGGATGATTTCCATAAATAGCCGTAAACATATCTCTAAATGTTGGCCATTCTTCATAACTTCCGTAGAAGTCTTGAGTGTCACAAGGTGGCACTTTAATACAAATCTCAGACATATCAAACGTTGTACCCGGAGGATAAACAGCTGAGCTGTGAAACAACGATGGATTTGTAACCTCGCCTCTAGCGGTATTAGTTTGGCTCTGCGCCTTTCGCTTGTGTAATATTTCTAATAAAATAGCTTTAGTCACTTGATAATTGCCTTTGGCGGAATCATAATATTTTTTGACCTTTATTTTGTACTGTTTATCTTCTTCTTCTTCTGTTCCTGCAAAAAATACACTTTCAAACGCATTACGTAAGTGTTGCCAATCTTCATCTATTGATTCTAATTTTGTTTCTATTAAGAAATCTGATAAATCTTTTTCTGGCATATTTCTCAATTTTTTGCATTCCTCCAAAAGGTTGTCCGCTTCATACTCGAACTTAGCACAACTTACTGACTCCATATTTGATTATTTTATTTTTATCTTTTTTTTTTTCAAAATGTTATCTAATTTTTTTTATTTATCAATTTTATTAATTTATTAGTATTTATTTTTTAAACGTTTTATGATAGTTATATCGTATTTGCTTATACTTGTTATTATTTATATTACACTTTCAAACTTTAACGTTCAATTTATTTACTAATTAATAAATAAATGAAGTTATTCCACATAGATTTCTAAATGTTTGAAGTATAATTATATTTGTTTCTCAATAAATATTTAATATATAAAAATTTATTGAAAAATTATTAATATGTTTTAAATTTTGTTTTTAATTAAATATATATTTTTTTATTTTTAATTTATTATTTTTATTGTATTTTTTCTTGTATTTTATTGTTATTATTAGTTTTATTTCTATTCAATATCAATTTACGACAACCTTTCGTTACGTTTCACTAACTTGCTCACTTTTCCTGAACACTTCCTAAAATAATCGATGGTCACTATGACAGCTGACAGATCGATGTAAACAACAAGGAACAGGTGATAATGACTTGTTCGATGTTGTAAAATGGCAGATGATCAAAACAAAGAGCAAATGCCAAAATGATGGAAAAAATAAATGGAGTGAGAGTGATCTTTATAAATGTGTTAGTGTATATGTGTTATTTTAAAGCGGAACACCGCTTTCAATGTATTTCACAAATTACTTCAATTTGTTGTATGTATTAGTGACAACAAACAACACAAAGCCGCCACTTTCAAATGCAAATTACAAAACAACAACACTTCTCACTACTTTACAATTAATTTTAAATTATTATTTTTTTATGATTTTGTTGGCAAATCAGCCGATTCTTATTTTTTTTTGGACTCGAAGGACCATGTACAAGTTCCGATACGGTCGAAAGGACTTGTAGGGATTCTAATTCTACTGAGTAGATTTAGAATCGAAGATTATTGTTGAACAGGACGGACAACAATATAAATTTGCAAACTACGACAACACAACAAGTATTCTGACGATACTTACGTTTGTTGTCTGCAAATAAAACACAAAGAAATAAACTTTTAAATTCAAACGTATGACGCTGGCGGTCAATTTATTCGTAATTTAATAGATCTGGCGATCGACACTTTTATTTCTTTTTACTTCAAGAAGAAGAGTGGTAGGTTTTTTATTGTTGGTGGTGATGGGACCTCATCGATTAATTATTTATCCAGGTCGATGAGGTCCATTTCGATATCATCATCCAAGGGGTTGGGAAGATTCCCAACAATTTTAGTTTTATTTAATTCTTTGGTTCCTCTTTTATTGAAAAAATGTTTTGTCATATAAATAATTTTTACAATAACTTTTGGGGAGAATATCCCAGACAAAAGACAAGGGAACTGATGAGGATTCGTGGCTCTTTCCGAAACTTAGGTATTCCCTGCCCTACCCCCTGGTAAACATTACCATCGTTCTCCACTAACAAACAAACTTTCTGTTAACACTCTTCTATTAATAGACAAGGCACGGACGACGAAGGGGTTTTTGTTCTCCACCAATAAACAAACGTTGTTTTTATAAAAACAACAATAAAGAGGTTAAGCCTGACCAGTTTGCAACAACAAAATACTATGATATTCCGAAGAAACATGCCAACACTGTTGTATTAATAGGCAAGACACGGTCGACGAAGGGGTTTTTGTTGTAACATACAAAACCAACTTACATGGTTATGCTACTTCGTTAAGGTAGAACGAAAGCATAACGAGTGGAGAAAGATGTAAATGTTTATGAGTGCGATTGTTAGATTTAGAAGATTTTCCAAAAGAATATTAGTTTTATTTAATTTTTTGGTTCCTCTTTTATTGAGCTTACGATCTCGTCACTTGGGCAAAAAATGTTATTTTTAAAATATCTTATGGATAGAATATACCAGAAACAAAACAAGGGAACTGATGAGGATTGGTGGCTCCTTCCAGAACCTAGGTACTCACTGCCTTACCCCCTGGTAAACATTAACATCGTTCTCCACTAATAAACAAACGTTGTTTTTAGAAAAACAACAATAAAGGAGTTAAGCCTGACCATCTTGAAACATCAAAATACTATGGTATCCCGAACAAACAAGCCAACACTGTTCTATTAATAGACAAGTTACGATCGACGAAGGGGTTTTTGTTGTAACAGACAAAACCAATTTACATAGTTATGTTACTTCGTTCAGGTAGAACGAAAGCATAACTAGTGGAGGAAGTATAAATGTTTATAAGTGCGATTGTTAGATTTAGAAGATTTTCCAAAAGAATTTTAGTTTTATTTAATTATTTGGTTCCTCTTTCATTGAGCTTACGATCTCGTCACTTGGGTAAAAAATGCCTTTGTCATAGAAGTTATTTTTAAAATATCTTCTGAGGAGAAAATCCAAGACAAAAAACAAGGGAACTGATGAGGATTGGTGGCTCCTTCCAGAACCTAGGTATTCACTGTCTTACCCCCTGGTAAACAGTATCATCGTTCTCCACTAGTAAACAAATGTTGTTTTTATAAAAACAACAATAGATTGGTTAAGCCTGACCATTTTGCAACAACAAAATACTATGGTATCCCGAACAAACAAGCCAACACTGTTCTATTAATTGACAAGGCAAAAGAATTTTGATTTATTTAATTATTTGGATTCTTTTCTCTTGAGCTTACGATCCCGTCACTTGGGTAAAAAATGTTTTTTCTTTTGTCACAGAAGTAATTATTAAAATATCTTCTGGGGAGAATATCCCAGACAAAAAACAAGGGAGCTGATAAGGTTTGGTGGCTCTTTCCGAAGCCTAGGTATTTTCTGCCTTAGACCTGGTACACATTATCATCGTTTTCCACCAATAAACAAACGTTGTTTTTATAAAAACAACAATAAAGGGGTTAAGCCTGACCAGTTTGCAACAACAAAATACTATGATATTCCGAAGAAACATGCCAACACTATTGTATTAATAGGCAAGACACGGTCGACGAAGGGGTTTTTGTTGTAACAGACAAAACCAACTTACAGGGTAATGCTACTTCGTTCAGGTACAACGAAAGCATAATGAGTGGAGAAAGATGTAAATGTTTATAAGTGCGATTGAACGATTTAGAAGATTTTCCAAAAGAATTTAAGTTTTATTTAATTTTTTGGTTCCTCTTTTACTGAGCTTACGATCTCGTCACTTGGGCAAAAAATGTTGTTTTTAAAATATCTTATGGATAGGATATACCAGAAACAAAACAAGGGAACTGATGAGGATTGGTGGCTCCTTCCAGAACCTAGGTATTCACTGCCTTACCCCCTGGTAAACATTACCATCGTTCTCCAGTAATAAACAAACGTTGTTTTTATACAAATAACAATAAAGGGGTTAAGCCTGACCATTTTGCAACATCAAAATACTATGGTATCCCGAACAAACAAGCCAACACTGTTCTATTAATAGACAAGGCACGATCGACGAAGGGGTTTTTGTTGTAACAGACAAAACCAACTTACAGGGTAATGCTACTTCGTTCAGGTACAACGAAAGCATAATGAGTGGAGAAAGATGTAAATGTTTATAAGTGCGATTGAACGATTTAGAAGATTTTCCAAAAGAATTTAAGTTTTATTTAATTTTTTGGTTCCTCTTTTACTGAGCTTACGATCTCGTCACTTGGGCAAAAAATGTTATTTTTAAAATATCTTCTAGG
The DNA here is from genome assembly GCF_030504385.1 of Musca domestica. Lineage (NCBI taxonomy): Eukaryota > Metazoa > Arthropoda > Insecta > Diptera > Muscidae > Musca > Musca domestica. Next base: position 137,468 of record NW_026712428.1, read on the forward strand.
GAGAATATTCCAGACACAAAACAAGGGAACTGATGAGGATTGGTGACTCCTTCCAGAACCTAGGTATTCACTGCCTTACCCCCTGGTAAACATTACCATCGTTCTCCAGTAATAAACAAACGTTGTTTTTATACAAATAACAATAAAGGGGTTAAGCCTGACCATTTTGCAACATCAAAATACTATGGTATCCCGAACAAACAAGCCAACACTGTTCTGTTAATAGACAAGGCACGATCGACGAAGGGGTTTTTGTTGTAACAGACAAAACCAACTTACAGGGTAATGCTACTTCGTTCAGGTACAACGAAAGCATAATGAGTGGAGAAAGATGTAAATGTTTATAAGTGCGATTGTAAGATTTAGAAGATTTTCCAAAAGAATTTTAGTTTTATTTAATTCTTTAGTTCCTCTTGTTTTTTTTTTTTTTTTTTTTTTTTTTTTCTTGTCACAGAAGTTATTATTGAAATATCTTCTGGGGAGAATATCCCAGACAAAAAAAAAGGGAACTGATAAGGTTTGGTGTCTCTTTTCGAAACCTAGGTATTTTCTGCCTTACCCGTGGTACACATTACCATCGTTCTCCACTAATAAACAAATGTTGTTTTTATAAAAACATCAATAGAGGGGTTAAGCCTGACCATTTTGCAACAACAAAATACTATGGTATCCCGAACAAACAAGCCAACACTGTTCTATTAATTGACAAGGCAAAAGAATTTTTTTTTTATTTAATTATTTGGTTCCTCTTCTATTGAGTTTACGATCTCGTCACTTGGGTAAAAAATGTTTTTTTTTTTTTTTTGTCACAGAAGTAATTATTAAAATATCTTCTGGGGAGAATATCCCAGACAAAAAACAAGGGAACTGATAAGGTTTGGTGGCTCTTTCCGAAACCTAGGTATTTTCTGCCTCCAATAAACAAACGTTGTTTTTATAAAAACAACAATAAAGGGGTTAAGCCTGACCAGTTTGCAACAACAAAATACTATGATATTCCGAAGAAACAAGCCAACACTGTTGTATTAATAGGCAAGACACGGTCGACAAAGGGGTTTTTGTTGTAACAGACAAAACCAACTTACATGGTTATGCTACTTCGTTCACGAAGACCGAAAGCATAACGAATGAAGAAAGATGTAAATATTTATAAGTGCGATTGTAAGATTTAGAAGGTTTTCCAAAAGAATTTAAGTTTTATTTAATTTTTTGGTTCCTCTTCTACTGAGCTTACGATCTCGTCACTTGGGCAAAAAATGTTATTTTTAAAATATCTTATGGAAAGAATATTCCAGAAACAAAACAAGGGAACTGATGAGGATTGGTGGCTCCTTCCAGAACCTAGGTACTCGCTGCCTTACCCCCTGGTAAATATTACCATCCTTCTCCACTAACAAACAAACGTGGTTTTTAGAAAAACAACAATAAAGGGGTTAAGCCTGACCATTTTGCAACAACAAAATACTATGGTATCCCGAACAAACAGGCCAACACTGTTCTATTAATAGACAAGTCACGGTCGACGAAGGGGTTTTTGTTGTAACAGACAAAACCAATTTACATAGTTGTGCTACTTCGTTCAGGTAGACCGAAAGCATAACGAGTGGAGAAAGATGTAAATGTTTATAAGCGCGATTGTAAGATTTAGAAGGCTTTCAAAAGAATTTAAATGTTATTTAATTTTTTGGTTCCTCTTCTACTGATCTTACGATCTCGTCACTTGGGTAAAAAATGATTTTTTTTGTCATAGAAGTTATTTTTAAAATATCTTCTGGGGAGAAAATCCCAAACAAAAAACAAGAAACTGATGAGGATTGGTGGCTCCTTCCAGAACCTAGGTATTCACTGTCTTACCCCCTGGTAAACAGTACCATCGTTCTCCACTAGTAAACAAATGTTGTTTTTATAAAAACAACAATAGATTGGTTAAGCCTGACCATTTTGCAACAACAAAATACTATGGTATCCCGAACAAAGAAGCCAACACTGTTCTATTAATTGACAAGGCACGGTCGACGAAGGGGTTTTTGTTGTAACATACAAAACCAACTTACATGGTTATGCTACTTCGTTAAGGTAGAACGAAAGCATAACGAGTGGAGAAAGATGTAAATGTTTATGAGTGCGATTGTTAGATTTAGAAGATTTTCCAAAAGAATATTAGTTTGTTTAATTTTTTGGTTCCTCTTTTATTGAGCTTACGATCTCGTCACTTGGGCAAAAAATGTTATTTTTAAAATATCTTATGGATAGAATATACCAGAAACAAAACAAGGGAACTGATGAGGATTGGTGGCTCCTTCCAGAACCTAGGTACTCACTGCCTTACCCCCTGGTAAACATTAACATCGTTCTCCACTAATAAACAAACGTTGTTTTTAGAAAAACAACAATAAAGGAGTTAAGCCTGACCATCTTGAAACATCAAAATACTATGGTATCCCGAACAAACAAGCCAACACTGTTCTATTAATAGACAAGTTACGATCGACGAAGGGGTTTTTGTTGTAACAGACAAAACCAACTTACAGGGTAATGCTACTTCGTTCAGGTACAACGAAAGCATAATGAGTGGAGAAAGATGTAAATGTTTATAAGTGCGATTGAACGATTTAGAAGATTTTCCAAAAGAATTTAAGTTTTATTTAATTTTTTGGTTCCTCTTTTACTGAGCTTACGATCTCGTCACTTGGGCAAAAAATGTTATTTTTAAAATATCTTATGGATAGGATATACCAGAAACAAAACAAGGGAACTGATGAGGATTGGTGGCTCCTTCCAGAACCTAGGTATTCACTGCCTTACCACCTGGTAAACATTACCATCGTTCTCCAGTAATAAACAAACGTTGTTTTTATACAAATAACAATAAAGGGGTTAAGCCTGACCATTTTGCAACATCAAAATACTATGGTATCCCGAACAAACAAGCCAACACTGTTCTATTAATAGACAAGGCACGATCGACGAAGGGGTTTTTGTTGTAACAGACAAAACCAACTTACAGGGTAATGCTACTTCGTTCAGGTACAACGAAAGCATAATGAGTGGAGAAAGATGTAAATGTTTATAAGTGCGATTGAACGATTTAGAAGATTTTCCAAAAGAATTTAAGTTTTATTTAATTTTTTGGTTCCTCTTTTACTGAGCTTACGATCTCGTCACTTGGGCAAAAAATGTTATTTTTAAAATATCTTATGGATAGGATATACCAGAAACAAAACAAGGGAACTGATGAGGATTGGTGGCTCCTTCCAGAACCTAGGTATTCACTGCCTTACCCCCTGGTAAACATTACCATCGTTCTCCAGTAATAAACAAACGTTGTTTTTATACAAATAACAATAAAGGGGTTAAGCCTGACCATTTTGCAACATCAAAATACTATGGTATCCCGAACAAACAAGCCAACACTGTTCTATTAATAGACAAGGCACGATCGACGAAGGGGTCTTTGTTGTAACAGACAAAACCAACTTACAGGGTAATGCTACTTCGTTCAGGTACAACGAAAGCATAATGAGTGGAGAAAGATGTAAATGTTTATAAGTGCGATTGAACGATTTAGAAGATTTTCCAAAAGAATTTAAGTTTTATTTAATTTTTTGGTTCCTCTTTTACTGAGCTTACGATTTCGTCACTTGGGCAAAAAATGTTATTTTTAAAATATCTTCTAGGGAGAATATTCCAGACACAAAACAAGGGAACTGATGAGGATTGGTGACTCCTTCCAGAACCTAGGTATTCACTGCCTTACCCCCTGGTAAACATTACCATCGTTCTCCAGTAATAAACAAACGTTGTTTTTATACAAATAACAATAAAGGGGTTAAGCCTGACCATTTTGCAACATCAAAATACTATGGTATCCCGAACAAACAAGCCAACACTGTTCTATTAATAGACAAGGCACGATCGACGAAGGGGTTTTTGTTGTAACAGACAAAACCAACTTACAGGGTAATGCTACTTCGTTCAGGTACAACGAAAGCATAATGAGTGGAGAAAGATGTAAATGTTTATAAGTGCGATTGTAAGATTTAGAAGATTTTCCAAAAGAATTTTAGTTTTATTTAATTCTTTAGTTCCTCTTGTTTTTTTTTTTTTTTTTTTTTTCTTGTCACAGAAGTTATTATTGAAATATCTTCTGGGGAGAATATCCCAGACAAAAAAAAAAGGGAACTGATAAGGTTTGGTGTCTCTTTTCGAAACCTAGGTATTTTCTGCCTTACCCGTGGTACACATTACCATCGTTCTCCACTAATAAACAAATGTTGTTTTTATAAAAACATCAATAGAGGGGTTAAGCCTGACCATTTTGCAACAACAAAATACTATGGTATCCCGAACAAACAAGCCAACACTGTTCTATTAATTGACAAGGCAAAAGAATTTTTTTTTATTTAATTATTTGGTTCCTCTTCTATTGAGCTTACGATCTCGTCACTTGGGTAAAAAATGTTTTTTTTTTTTTGTCACAGAAGTAATTATTAAAATATCTTCTGGGGAGAATATCCCAGACAAAAAACAAGGGAACTGATAAGGTTTGGTGGCTCTTTCCGAAACCTAGGTATTTTCTGCCTCCAATAAACAAACGTTGTTTTTATAAAAACAACAATAAAGGGGTTAAGCCTGACCAGTTTGCAACAACAAAATACTATGATATTCCGAAGAAACAAGCCAACACTGTTGTATTAATAGGCAAGACACGGTCGACAAAGGGGTTTTTGTTGTAACAGACAAAACCAACTTACATGGTTATGCTACTTCGTTCACGAAGACCGAAAGCATAACGAATGAAGAAAGATGTAAATATTTATAAGTGCGATTGTAAGATTTAGAAGGTTTTCCAAAAGAATTTAAGTTTTATTTAATTTTTTGGTTCCTCTTCTACTGAGCTTACGATCTCGTCACTTGGGCAAAAAATGTTATTTTTAAAATATCTTATGGAAAGAATATTCCAGAAACAAAACAAGGGAACTGATGAGGATTGGTGGCTCCTTCCAGAACCTAGGTACTCGCTGCCTTACCCCCTGGTAAACATTACCATCCTTCTCCACTAACAAACAAACGTGGTTTTTAGAAAAACAACAATAAAGGGGTTAAGCCTGACCATTTTGCAACAACAAAATACTATGGTATCCCGAACAAACAGGCCAACACTGTTCTATTAATAGACAAGTCACGGTCGACGAAGGGGTTTTTGTTGTAACAGACAAAACCAATTTACATAGTTATGTTACTTCGTTCAGGTAGAACGAAAGCATAACGAGTGGAGGAAGTATAAATGTTGTCATAGAAGTTATTTTTAAAATATCTTCTGGGGAGAAAATCCCAAACAAAAAACAAGGGAACTGATGAGGATTGGTGGCTCCTTCCAGAACCTAGGTACTCACTGCCTTACCCCCTGGTAAACATTAACATCGTTCTCCACTAATAAACAAACGTTGTTTTTAGAAAAACAACAATAAAGGAGTTAAGCCTGACCATCTTGAAACATCAAAATACTATGGTATCCCGAACAAACAAGCCAACACTGTTCTATTAATAGACAAGTTACGATCGACGAAGGGGTTTTTGTTGTAACAGACAAAACCAATTTACATAGTTATGTTACTTCGTTCAGGTAGAACGAAAGCATAACGAGTGGAGGAAGTATAAATGTTGTCATAGAAGTTATTTTTAAAATATCTTCTGGGGAGAAAATCCCAAACAAAAAACAAGGGAACTGATGAGGATTGGTGGCTCCTTCCAGAACCTAGGTATTCACTGTCTTACCCCCTGGTAAACAGTACCATCGTTCTCCACTAGTAAACAAATGTTGTTTTTATAAAAACAACAATAGATTGGTTAAGCCTGACCATTTTGCAACAACAAAATACTATGGTATCCCGAACAAACAAGCCAACACTGTTCTATTAATTGACAAGGCAAAAGAATTTTTTTTATTTAATTATTTGGTTCCTCTTCTATTGAGCTTACGATCTCGTCACTTGGGTAAAAAATGTTTTTTTTTTTTTTTTGTCACAGAAGTAATTATTAAAATATCTTCTGGGGAGAATATCCCAGACAAAAAACAAGGGAACTGATAAGGTTTGGTGGCTCTTTCCGAAACCTAGGTATTTTCTGCCTTAGCCCTGGTACACATTATCATAGTTCTCCACCAATAAACAAACGTTGTTTTTATAAAAACAACAATAAAGGGGTTAAGCCTGACCAGTTTGCAACAACAAAATACTATGATATTCCGAAGAAACAAGCCAACACTGTTGTATTAATAGGCAAGACACGGTCGACAAAGGGGTTTTTGTTGTAACAGACAAAACCAACTTACATGGTTATGCTACTTCGTTCACGAAGACCGAAAGCATAACGAATGGAGAAAGATGTAAATGTTTATGAGTGCGATTGTTAGATTTAGAAGATTTTCCAAAAGAATATTAGTTTTATTTAATTTTTTGGTTCCTCTTTTATTGAGCTTACGATCTCGTCACTTGGGCAAAAAATGTTATTTTTAAAATATCTTATGGATAGAATATACCAGAAACAAAACAAGGGAACTGATGAGGATTGGTGGCTCCTTCCAGAACCTAGGTACTCACTGCCTTACCCCCTGGTAAACATTAACATCGTTCTCCACTAATAAACAAACGTTGTTTTTAGAAAAACAACAATAAAGGAGTTAAGCCTGACCATCTTGAAACATCAAAATACTATGGTATCCCGAACAAACAAGCCAACACTGTTCTATTAATAGACAAGTTACGATCGACGAAGGGGTTTTTGTTGTAACAGACAAAACCAATTTACATAGTTATGTTACTTCGTTCAGGTAGAACGAAAGCATAACGAGTGGAGGAAGTATAAATGTTGTCATAGAAGTTATTTTTAAAATATCTTCTGGGGAGAAAATCCCAAACAAAAAACAAGGGAACTGATGAGGATTGGTGGCTCCTTCCAGAACCTAGGTATTCACTGTCTTACCCCCTGGTAAACAGTACCATCGTTCTCCACTAGTAAACAAATGTTGTTTTTATAAAAACAACAATAGATTGGTTAAGCCTGACCATTTTGCAACAACAAAATACTATGGTATCCCGAACAAACAAGCCAACACTGTTCTATTAATTGACAAGGCAAAAGAATTTTTTTATTTAATTATTTGGTTCCTCTTCTATTGAGCTTACGATCTCGTCACTTGGGTAAAAAATGTTTTTTTTTTTTTTGTCACAGAAGTAATTATTAAAATATCTTCTGGGGAGAATATCCCAGACAAAAAACAAGGGAACTGATAAGGTTTGGTGGCTCTTTCCGAAACCTAGGTATTTTCTGCCTTAGCCCTGGTACACATTATCATAGTTCTCCACCAATAAACAAACGTTGTTTTTATAAAAACAACAATAAAGGGGTTAAGCCTGACCAGTTTGCAACAACAAAATACTATGATATTCCGAAGAAACAAGCCAACACTGTTGTATTAATAGGCAAGACACGGTCGACAAAGGGGTTTTTGTTGTAACAGACAAAACCAACTTACATGGTTATGCTACTTCGTTCACGAAGACCGAAAGCATAACGAATGGAGAAAGATGTAAATGTTTATGAGTGCGATTGTTAGATTTAGAAGATTTTCCAAAAGAATATTAGTTTTATTTAATTTTTTGGTTCCTCTTTTATTGAGCTTACGATCTCGTCACTTGGGCAAAAAATGTTATTTTTAAAATATCTTATGGATAGAATATACCAGAAACAAAACAAGGGAACTGATGAGGGTTGGTGGCTCCTTCCAGAACCTAGGTACTCACTGCCTTACCCCCTGGTAAACATTAACATCGTTCTCCACTAATAAACAAACGTTGTTTTTAGAAAAACAACAATAAAGGAGTTAAGCCTGACCATCTTGAAACATCAAAATACTATGGTATCCCGAACAAACAAGCCAACACTGTTCTATTAATAGACAAGTTACGATCGACGAAGGGGTTTTTGTTGTAACAGACAAAACCAATTTACATAGTTATGTTACTTCGTTCAGGTAGAACGAAAGCATAACGAGTGGAGGAAGTATAAATGTTGTCATAGAAGTTATTTTTAAAATATCTTCTGGGGAGAAAATCCCAGACAAAAAACAAGGAAACTGATGAGGATTGGTGGCTCCTTCCAGAACCTAGGTATTCACTGTCTTACCCCCTGGTAAACAGTACCATCGTTCTCCACTAGTAAACAAATGTTGTTTTTGTAAAAACAACAATAGATTGGTTAAGCCTGACCATTTTGCAACAACAAAATACTATGGTATCCCGAACAAACAAGCCAACACTGTTCTATTAATTGACAAGGCAAAAGAATTTTTTTTATTTAATTATTTGGTTCCTCTTCTATTGAGCTTACGATCTCGTCACTTGGGTAAAAATGTTTTTTTTTTTTTTTTGTCACAGAAGTAATTATTAAAATATCTTCTGGGGAGAATATCCCAGACAAAAAACAAGGGAACTGATAAGGTTTGGTGGCACTTTCCGAAACCTAGGTATTTTCTGCCTTAGCCCTGGTACACATTATCATAGTTCTCCACCAATAAACAAACGTTGTTTTTATAAAAACAACAATAAAGGGGTTAAGCCTGACCAGTTTGCAACAACAAAATACTATGATATTCCGAAGAAACAAGCCAACACTGTTGTATTAATAGGCAAGACACGGTCGATAAAGGGGTTTTTGTTGTAACAGACAAAACCAACTTACATGGTTATGCTACTTCGTTCACGAAGACCGAAAGCATAACGAATGGAGAAAGATGTAAATGTTTATGAGTGCGATTGTTAGATTTAGAAGATTTTCCAAAAGAATATTAGTTTTATTTAATTTTTTGGTTCCTCTTTTATTGAGCTTACGATCTCGTCACTTGGGCAAAAAATGTTATTTTTAAAATATCTTATGGATAGAATATACCAGAAACAAAACAAGGGAACTGATGAGGATTGGTGGCTCCTTCCAGAACCTAGGTACTCACTGCCTTACCCCCTGGTAAACATTAACATCGTTCTCCACTAATAAACAAACGTTGTTTTTAGAAAAACAACAATAAAGGAGTTAAGCCTGACCATCTTGAAACATCAAAATACTATGGTATCCCGAACAAACAAGCCAACACTGTTCTATTAATAGACAAGTTACGATCGACGAAGGGGTTTTTGTTGTAACAGACAAAACCAATTTACATAGTTATGTTACTTCGTTCAGGTAGAACGAAAGCATAACGAGTGGAGGAAGTATAAATGTTGTCATAGAAGTTATTTTTAAAATATCTTCTGGGGAGAAAATCCCAAACAAAAAACAAGGGAACTGATGAGGATTGGTGGCTCCTTCCAGAACCTAGGTATTCACTGTCTTACCCCCTGGTAAACAGTACCATCGTTCTCCACTAGTAAACAAATGTTGTTTTTATAAAAACAACAATAGATTGGTTAAGCCTGACCATTTTGCAACAACAAAATACTATGGTATCCCGAACAAACAAGCCAACACTGTTCTATTAATTGACAAGGCAAAAGAATTTTTTTATTTAATTATTTGGTTCCTCTTCTATTGAGCTTACGATCTCGTCACTTGGGTAAAAAATGTTTTTTTTTTTTTTTTGTCACAGAAGTAATTATTAAAATATCTTCTGGGGAGAATATCCCAGACAAAAAACAAGGGAACTGATAAGGTTTGGTGGCTCTTTCCGAAACCTAGGTATTTTCTGCCTTAGCCCTGGTACACATTATCATAGTTCTCCACCAATAAACAAACGTTGTTTTTATAAAAACAACAATAAAGGGGTTAAGCCTGACCAGTTTGCAACAACAAAATACTATGATATTCCGAAGAAACAAGCCAACACTGTTGTATTAATAGGCAAGACACGGTCGACAAAGGGGTTTTTGTTGTAACAGACAAAACCAACTTACATGGTTATGCTACTTCGTTCACGAAGACCGAAAGCATAACGAATGGAGAAAGATGTAAATGTTTATGAGTGCGATTGTTAGATTTAGAAGATTTTCCAAAAGAATATTAGTTTTATTTAATTTTTTGGTTCCTCTTTTATTGAGCTTACGATCTCGTCACTTGGGCAAAAAATGTTATTTTTAAAATATCTTATGGATAGAATATACCAGAAACAAAACAAGGGAACTGATGAGGATTGGTGGCTCCTTCCAGAACCTAGGTACTCACTGCCTTACCCCCTGGTAAACATTAACATCGTTCTCCACTAATAAACAAACGTTGTTTTTAGAAAAACAACAATAAAGGAGTTAAGCCTGACCATCTTGAAACATCAAAATACTATGGTATCCCGAACAAACAAGCCAACACTGTTCTATTAATAGACAAGTTACGATCGACGAAGGGGTTTTTGTTGTAACAGACAAAACCAATTTACATAGTTATGTTACTTCGTTCAGGTAGAACGAAAGCATAACGAGTGGAGGAAGTATAAATGTTGTCATAGAAGTTATTTTTAAAATATCTTCTGGGGAGAAAATCCCAGACAAAAAACAAGGAAACTGATGATGATTGGTGGCTCTGGGAGAATATCCCAGACAAAAAACAAGGGAACTGATAAGGTTTGGTGGCACTTTCCGAAACCTAGGTATTTTCTGCCTTAGCCCTGGTACACATTATCATAGTTCTCCACCAATAAACAAACGTTGTTTTTATAAAAACAACAATAAAGGGGTTAAGCCTGACCAGTTTGCAACAACAAAATACTATGATATTCCGAAGAAACAAGCCAACACTGTTGTATTAATAGGCAAGACACGGTCGACAAAGGGGTTTTTGTTGTAACAGACAAAACCAACTTACATGGTTATGCTACTTCGTTCACGTAGACCGAAAGCATAACGAATGGAGAAAGATGTAAATATTTATAAGTGCGATTGTAAGATTTAGAAGGTTTTCCAAAAGAATTTAAGTTTTATTTAATTTTTTGGTTCTCTTCTACTGAGCTTACGATCTCGTCACTTGGGCAAAAAATGTTATTTTTAAAATATCTTATGGAAAGAATATTCCAGAAACAAATCAAGGGAACTGATGAGGATTGGTGGCTCCTTCCAGAACCTAGGTACTCGCTGCCTTACCCCCTGGTAAACATTACCATCCTTCTCCACTAACAAACAAACGTGGTTTTTAGAAAAACAACAATAAAGGGGTTAAGCCTGACCATTTTGCAACAACAAAATACTATGGTATCCCGAACAAACAGGCCAACACTGTTCTATTAATAGACAAGTCACGGTCGACGAAGGGGTTTTTGTTGTAACAGACAAAACCAATTTACATAGTTGTGCTACTTCGTTCAGGTAGACCGAAAGCATAACGAGTGGAGAAAGATGTAAATGTTTATAAGCGCGATTGTAAGATTTAGAAGGCTTTCAAAAGGATTTAAATGTTATTTAATTTTTTGGTTCCTCTTCTACTGATCTTACGATCTCGTCACTTGGGTAAAAAATGATTTTTTTGTCATAGAAGTTATTTTTAAAATATCTTCTGGGGAGAAAATCCCAAACAAAAAACAAGGGAACTGATGAGGATTGGTGGCTCCTTCCAGAACCTAGGTATTCACTGTCTTACCCCCTGGTAAACAGTACCATCGTTCTCCACTAGTAAACAAATGTTGTTTTTATAAAAACAACAATAGATTGGTTAAGCCTGACCATTTTGCAACAACAAAATACTATGGTATCCCGAACAAAGAAGCCAACACTGTTCTATTAATTGACAAGGCACGGTCGACGAAGGGGTTTTTGTTGTAACATACAAAACCAACTTACATGGTTATGCTACTTCGTTAAGGTAGAACGAAAGCATAACGAGTGGAGAAAGATGTAAATGTTTATGAGTGCGATTGTTAGATTTAGAAGATTTTCCAAAAGAATATTAGTTTTATTTAATTTTTTGGTTCCTCTTTTATTGAGCTTACGATCTCGTCACTTGGGCAAAAAATGTTATTTTTAAAATATCTTATGGATAGAATATACCAGAAACAAAACAAGGGAACTGATGAGGGTTGGTGGCTCCTTCCAGAACCTAGGTACTCACTGCCTTACCCCCTGGTAAACATTAACATCGTTCTCCACTAATAAACAAACGTTGTTTTTAGAAAAACAACAATAAGGAGTTAAGCCTGACCATCTTGAAACATCAAAATACTATGGTATCCCGAACAAACAAGCCAACACTGTTCTATTAATAGACAAGTTACGATCGACGAAGGGGTTTTTGTTGTAACAGACAAAACCAATTTACATAGTTATGTTACTTCGTTCAGGTAGAACGAAAGCATAACGAGTGGAGGAAGTATAAATGTTTATAAGTGCGATTGCTAGATTTAAAAGATTTTCCAAAAGAATTTTAGTTTTATTTAATTATTTGGTTCCTCTTTCATTGAGCTTACGATCTCGTCACTTGGGTAAAAAATGTTTTTTGTCATAGAAGTTATTTTTAAAATATCTTCTGAGGAGAAAATCCCAGACAAAAAACAAGGGAACTGATGAGGATTGGTGGCTCTTTCCGAAACTTAGGTATTCCCTGCCTTACCCCCTGGTAAACAGTACCATCGTTCTCCACTAAAAAAAACGTTCTGTTAACACTCTTCTATTAATAGATAAGGCACGGTCGACGAAGGGGTTTTTGTTGTAACAAACAAAACCAACTTACATGGTTATGCTACTTCGTTAAGGTAGAACGAAAGCATAACGAGTGGAGAAAGATGTAAATGTTTATAAGTGCGATTGAACGATTTAGAAGGTTTTCCAAAAGAATTTAAGTTTTATTTAATTTTTTGGTTCCTCTTTTACTGAGCTTACGATCTCGTCACTTGGGCAAAAAATGTTATTTTTAAAATATCTTCTAGGGAGAATATTCCAGACACAAAACAAGGGAACTGATGAGGATTGGTGACTCCTTTCAGAACCTAGGTATTCACTGCCTTACCTCCTGGTAAACAGTACCATCGTTCTCCAGTAATAAACAAACGTTGTTTTTATACAAATAACAATAAAGGGGTTAAGCCTGACCATTTTGCAACATCAAAATACTATGGTATCCCGAACAAACAAGCCATCACTGTTCTATTAATTAACAAGGCACGGTCGACGAAACGGTTTTTGTTGTAACAGACAAAACCAACTTACATGGTTATGCTACTTCGTTCACATAGACCGAAAGCATAACGAGTGGAGAAAGATGTAAATGTTTATAAGTGCGATTGTAAGATTTAGAAGATTTTCCAAAAGAATTTTAGTTTTATTTAATTCTTTGGTTCCTCTTGTTTTTTTTTTGTCACAGAAGTTATTATTGAAATATTTTCTGGGGAGATTATCGCAGACAAAAGAAAGGGAACTGATAAGGTTTGGTGGCTCTTTCCGAAACCTAGGTATTTTCTGCCTTACCCGTGGTACACATTACCATCGTTCTCCACTAATAAACAAATGTTGTTTTTATAAAAACAACAATAGAGGGGTTAAACCTGACCATTTTGCAACAACAAAATACTATGGTATCCCGAACAAACAGTCCAACACTGTTCTATTAATAGACAAGTCACGGTCGACGAAGGGGTTTTTGTTGTAACAGACAAAACCAATTTACATGGTTATGCTACTTCGTTCAGGTAGACCGAAAGCATAACGAGTGGAGAAAGATGTAAATGTTTATAAGCGCGATTGTAAGATTTAGAAGGTTTTCAAAAGAATCTAAGTTTTATTTAATTTTTTGGTTCCTCTTCTACTGATCTTAAGATCTCGTCACTTGGGTAAAAAATGATTTTTTGTCATAGAAGTTATTTTTAAAATATCTTCTGGGGAGAAAATCCCAGACAAAAACAAGGGAACTGATGAGGATTGGTGGCTCCTTCCAGAACCTAGGTATTCACTGTCTTACCCCCTGGTAAACAGTATCATCGTTCTCCACTAGTAAACAAATGTTGTTTTTATAAAAACAACAATAGATTGGTTAAGCCTGACCATTTTGCAATAACAAAATACTATGGTATCCCGAACAAACAAGCCAACACTGTTCTATTAATTGACAAGGCAAAAGAATTTTGATTTATTTAATTATTTGGTTCCTTTTCTCTTGAGCTTACGATCCCGTCACTTGGGTAAAAAATGTTTTTTCTTTTGTCACAGAAGTAATTATTAAAATATCTTCTGGGGAGAATATCCCAGACAAAAAACAAGGGAGCTGATAAGGTTTGGTGGCTCTTTCCGAAACCAAGGTATTTTCTGCCTTAGACCTGGTACACATTATCATCGTTCTCCACCAATAAACAAACGTTGTTTTTATAAAAACAACAATAGATTGGTTAAGCCTGACCAGTTTGCAACAACAAAATACTATGATATTCCGAAGAAACAAGCCAAAACTGTTCTATTAATAGACAAGTTACGATCGACGAAGGGGTTTTTGTTGTAACAGACAAAACCAATTTACATAGTTATGTTACTTCGTTCAGGTAGAACGAAAGCATAACGAGTGGAGGAAGTATAAATGTTTATAAGTGCGATTGTTAGATTTAGAAGATTTTCCAAAAGAATTTTAGTTTTATTTAATTATTTGGTTCCTCTTTCATTGAGCTTACGGTCTCGTCACTTGGGTAAAAAATGATTTTTTGTCATAGAAGTTATTTTTAAAATATCTTCTGGGGAGAAAATCCCAGACAAAAAACAAGGAAACTGATGAGGATTGGTGGCTCCTTCCAGAACCTAGGTATTCACTGTCTTACCCCCTGGTAAACAGTACCATCGTTCTCCACTAGTAAACAAATGTTGTTTTTGTAAAAACAACAATAGATTGGTTAAGCCTGACCATTTTGCAACAACAAAATACTATGGTATCCCGAACAAACAAGCCAACACTGTTCTATTAATTGACAAGGCAAAAGAATTTTTTTTATTTAATTATTTGGTTCCTCTTCTATTGAGCTTACGATCTCGTCACTTGGGTAAAAAATGTTTTTTTTTTTTTGTCACAGAAGTAATTATTAAAATATCTTCTGGGGAGAATATCCCAGACAAAAAACAAGGGAACTGACAAGGTTTGGTGGCACTTTCCGAAACCTAGGTATTTTCTGCCTTAGCCCTGGTACACATTATCATAGTTCTCCACCAATAAACAAACGTTGTTTTTATAAAAACAACAATAAAGGGGTTAAGCCTGACCAGTTTGCAACAACAAAATACTATGATATTCCGAAGAAACAAGCCAACACTGTTGTATTAATAGGCAAGACACGGTCGACAAAGAGGTTTTTGTTGTAACAGACAAAACCAACTTACATGGTTATGCTACTTCGTTCACGTAGACCGAAAGCATAACGAATGGAGAAAGATGTAAATATTTATAAGTGCGATTGTAAGATTTAGAAGGTTTTCCAAAAGAATTTAAGTTTTATTTAATTTTTTGGTTCTCTTCTACTGAGCTTAGGATCTCGTCACTTGGGCAAAAAATGTTATTTTTAAAATATCTTATGGAAAGAATATTCCAGAAACAAAACAAGGGAACTGATGAGGATTGGTGGCTCCTTCCAGAACCTAGGTACTCGCTGCCTTACCCCCTGGTAAACATTACCATCCTTCTCCACTAACAAACAAACGTGGTTTTTAGAAAAACAACAATAAAGGGGTTAAGCCTGACCATTTTGCAACAACAAAATACTATGGTATCCCGAACAAACAGGCCAACACTGTTCTATTAATAGACAAGTCACGGTCGACGAAGGGGTTTTTGTTGTAACAGACAAAACCAATTTACATAGTTGTGCTACTTCGTTCAGGTAGAACGAAAGCATAACGAGTGGAGAAAGATGTAAATGTTTATAAGCGCGATTGTAAGATTTAGAAGGCTTTCAAAAGAATTTAAATGTTATTTAATTTTTTGGTTCCTCTTCTACTGATCTTACGATCTCGTCACTTGGGTAAAAAATGATTTTTTTGTCATAGAAGTTATTTTTAAAATATCTTCTGGGGAGAAAATCCCAAACAAAAAACAAGGGAACTGATGAGGATTGGTGGCTCCTTCCAGAACCTAGGTATTCACTGTCTTACCCCCTGGTAAACAGTACCATCGTTCTCCACTAGTAAACAAATGTTGTTTTTATAAAAACAACAATAGATTGGTTAAGCCTGACCATTTTGCAACAACAAAATACTATGGTATCCCGAACAAAGAAGCCAACACTGTTCTATTAATTGACAAGGCACGGTCGACGAAGGGGTTTTTGTTGTAACATACAAAACCAACTTACATGGTTATGCTACTTCGTTAAGGTAGAACGAAAGCATAACGAGTGGAGAAAGATGTAAATGTTTATGAGTGCGATTGTTAGATTTAGAAGATTTTCCAAAAGAATATTAGTTTTATTTAATTTTTTGGTTCCTCTTTTATTGAGCTTACGATCTCGTCACTTGGGCAAAAAATTTTATTTTTAAAATATCTTATGGATAGAATATACCAGAAACAAAACAAGGGAACTGATGAGGGTTGGTGGCTCCTTCCAGAACCTAGGTACTCACTGCCTTACCCCCTGGTAAACATTAACATCGTTCTCCACTAATAAACAAACGTTGTTTTTAGAAAAACAACAATAAAGGAGTTAAGCCTGACCATCTTGAAACATCAAAATACTATGGTATCCCGAACAAACAAGCCAACACTGTTCTATTAATAGACAAGTTACGATCGACGAAGGGGTTTTTGTTGTAACAGACAAAACCAATTTACATAGTTATGTTACTTCGTTCAGGTAGAACGAAAGCATAACGAGTGGAGGAAGTATAAATGTTTATAAGTGCGATTGTTAGATTTAAAAGATTTTCCAAAAGAATTTTAGTTTTATTTAATTATTTGGTTCCTCTTTCATTGAGCTTACGATCTCGTCACTTGGGTAAAAAATGTTTTTTGTCATAGAAGTTATTTTTAAAATATCTTCTGAGGAGAAAATCCCAGACAAAAAACAAGGGAACTGATGAGGATTGGTGGCTCTTTCCGAAACTTAGGTATTCCCTGCCTTACACCCTGGTAAACAGTACCATCGTTCTCCACTAAAAAAAACGTTCTGTTAACACTCTTCTATTAATAGATAAGGCACGGTCGACGAAGGGGTTTTTGTTGTAACAAACAAAACCAACTTACATGGTTATGCTACTTCGTTAAGGTAGAACGAAAGCATAACGAGTGGAGAAAGATGTAAATGTTTATAAGTGCGATTGAACGATTTAGAAGGTTTTCCAAAAGAATTTAAGTTTTATTTAATTTTTTGGTTCCTCTTTTACTGAGCTTACGATCTCGTCACTTGGGCAAAAAATGTTATTTTTAAAATATCTTCTAGGGAGAATATTCCAGACACAAAACAAGGGAACTGATGAGGATTGGTGACTCCTTTCAGAACCTAGGTATTCACTGCCTTACCTCCTGGTAAACAGTACCATCGTTCTCCAGTAATAAACAAACGTTGTTTTTATACAAATAACAATAAAGGGGTTAAGCCTGACCATTTTGCAACATCAAAATACTATGGTATCCCGAACAAACAAGCCATCACTGTTCTATTAATTAACAAGGCACGGTCGACGAAACGGTTTTTGTTGTAACAGACAAAACCAACTTACATGGTTATGCTACTTCGTTCACATAGACCGAAAGCATAACGAGTGGAGAAAGATGTAAATGTTTATAAGTGCGATTGTAAGATTTAGAAGATTTTCCAAAAGAATTTTAGTTTTATTTAATTCTTTGGTTCCTCTTGTTTTTTTTTTTTGTCACAGAAGTTATTATTGAAATATTTTCTGGGGAGATTATCGCAGACAAAAGAAAGGGAACTGATAAGGTTTGGTGGCTCTTTCCGAAACCAAGGTATTTTCTGCCCTAGACCTGGTACACATTATCATCGTTCTCCACCAATAAACAAACGTTGTTTTTATAAAAACAACAATAGATTGGTTAAGCCTGACCAGTTTGCAACAACAAAATACTATGATATTCCGAAGAAACAAGCCAAAACTGTTCTATTAATAGACAAGTTACGATCGACGAAGGGGTTTTTGTTGTAACAGACAAAACCAATTTACATAGTTATGTTACTTCGTTCAGGTAGAACGAAAGCATAACGAGTGGAGGAAGTATAAATGTTTATAAGTGCGATTGTTAGATTTAGAAGATTTTCCAAAAGAATTTTAGTTTTATTTAATTATTTGGTTCCTCTTTCATTGAGCTTACGGTCTCGTCACTTGGGTAAAAAATGATTTTTTGTCATAGAAGTTATTTTTAAAATATCTTCTGGGGAGAAAATCCCAGACAAAAAACAAGGAAACTGATGAGGATTGGTGGCTCCTTTCAGAACCTAGGTATTCACTGTCTTACCCCCTGGTAAACAGTACCATCGTGCTCCACTAGTAAACAAATGTTGTTTTTATAAAAACAACAATATATTGGTTAAGCCTGACCATTTTGCAACAACAAAATACTATGGTATCCCGAACAAACAGGCCAACACTGTTCTATTAATAGACAAGTCACGGTCGACGAAGGGGTTTTTGTTGTAACAGACAAAACCAATTTACATGGTTGTGCTACTTCGTTCAGGTAGACCGAAAGCATAACGAGTGGAGAAAGATGTAAATGTTTATAAGCGCGATTGTAAGATTTAGAAGGCTTTCAAAAGAATTTAAGTTTTATTTAATTTTTTGGTTCCTCTTCTACTGATCTTACGATCTCGTCACTTGGGTAAAAAATGATTTTTTTGTCATAGAAGTTATTTTTAAAATATCTTCTGGGGAGAAAATCCCAGACAAAAAACAAGGGAACTGATGAGGATTGGTGGCTCCTTCCAGAACCTAGGTATTCACTGTCTTACCCCCTGGTAAACAGTACCATCGTTCTCCACTAGTAAACAAATGTTGTTTTTATAAAAACAACAATAGATTGGTTAAGTCTGACCATTTTGCAACAACAAAATACTATGGTATCCCGAACAAAGAAGCCAACACTCTTCTATTAATTGACAAGGCACGGTCGACGAAACGGTTTTTGTTGTAACAGACAAAACCAACTTACATGGTTATGCTACTTCGTTCACATAGACCGAAAGCATAACGAGTGGAGAAAGATGTAAATGTTTATGAGTGCGATTGTAAAAATTTAGAGGATTTTTTAAAAGAATTTTGTTTTATTTAATTATTTGGTTCCTCTTCTATTGAGCTTACGATCTCGTCTCTTGGGTAAAAAATGTTTTTTTTTTTGTCACAGAAGTTATTATTAAAATATCTTCTGAGGAGAATATCCCAGACAAAAAACAAGGGAACTGATAAGGTTGGTTGGCTCTTTCCGAAACCTAGGTATTTTCTGCCTTAGCACTGGTACACATTATCATCGTTCTCCACCAATAAACAAACGTTGTTTTTATAAAAACAACAATAAAGGGGTTAAGCCTGACCATTTTGAAACATCAAAATACTATGGTATCCCGAACAAACAAGCCAACACTGTTCTATTAATAGACAAGGCACGGTCGACGAAGGGGTTTATGTTGTAACAGACAAAACCAATTTACATAGTTATGTTACTTCGTTCAGGTAGAACGAAAGCATAACGAGTGGAGAAAGGATAAATGTTTATATGTGCGATTGTTAGATTTAGAAGATTTTCCAAAAGAATTTTAGTTTTATTTAATTTTTTGGTTCCTCTTTTATTATATTTTTTTGGTTCCCCAAACAAAAAACAAGGGAACTGATGAGGATTGGTGGCTCCTTCCAGAACCTAGGTATTCACTGTCTTACCCCCTGGTAAACAGTACCATCGTTCCCCACTAGTAAACAAATGTTGTTTTTATAAAAACAACAATAGATTGGTTAAGCCTGACCATTTTGCAACAACAAAATACTATGGTATCCCGAACAAACAAGCCAACACTGTTCTATTAATTGTCTAGGCACGGTCGACGAAGGGGTTTTTGTTGTAAAAGACAAAACCAGCTTACATGGTTATGCTACTTCGTTAAGGTAGAACGAAAGCATAACGAGTGGAGAAAGATGTAAATGTTTATAAGCGCGATTGCAAGATTTAGAAGGTTTTCAAAAGAATTTAAGTTTTATTTAATTTTTTGGTTCCTCTTCTACTGATCTTACGATCTCGTCACTTGGGTAAAAAATGATTTTTTTGTCATAGAAGTTATTTTTAAAATATCTTCTGGGGAGAAAATCCCAGACAAAAAACAAGGGAACTGATGAGGATTGGTGGCTCCTTCCAGAACCTAGGTATTCACTGTCTTACCCCCTGGTAAACAGTACCATCGTTCTCCACTAGTAAACAAATGTTGTTTTTATAAAAACATCAATAGATTGGTTAAGCCTGACCATTTTGCAACAACAAAATACTATGGTATCCCGAACAAACAAGCCATCACTGTTCTATTAATTAACAAGGCACGGTCGACGAAGGGGTTTTTGTTGTAACAGACAAAACCAACTTACATGGTTATGCTACTTCGTTAAGGTAGAACGAAAGCATAACGAGTGGAGAAAGATGTAAATGTTGATGAGTGCGATTGTAAAAATTTAAAGGATTTTTTAAAAGAATTTTGTTTTATTTAATTATTTGGTTCCTCTTCTATTGAGCTTACGATCTCGTCACATGGGTAAAAAATGTTTATTTTTTTTTTGTCACAGAAGTAATTATTAAAATATCTTCTGTGGAGAATATCCCAGACAAAAAACAAGGGAACTGATAAGGTTTGGTGGCTCTTTCCGAAACCTAGGTATTTTCTGCCTTAGCCCCGGTACCCATTATCATCGTTCTCCACCAATAAACAAACGTTGTTTTTATAAAAACAACAATAAACCAGTTTGCAACAACAAAATACTATGATATTCCGAAGAAACAAGCCAACACTGTTGTATTAATAGGCAAGACACGGTCGACAAAGGGGTTTTTGTTGTAACAGACAAAACCAACTTACATGGTTATGCTACTTCGTTCACGTAGACCGAAAGCATAACGAATGGAGAAAGATGTAAATATTTATAAGTGCGATTGTAAGATTTAGAAGGTTTTCCAAAAGAATTTAAGTTCTATTTAATTTTTTGGTTCCTCTTCTACTGAGCTTACGATCTCGTCACTTGGGCAAAAAATGTTATTTTTAAAATATCTTATGGAAAGAATATTCCAGAAACAAAACAAGGGAACTGATGAGGATTGGTGGCTCCTTCCAGAACCTAGGTACTCACTGCCTTACCCCCTGGTAAACATTACCATCCTTCTCCACTAATAAACAAACGTGGTTTTTAGAAAAACAACAATAAAGGGGTTAAGCCTGACCATTTTGAAACATCAAAATACTATGGTATCCCGAACAAACAAGCCAACACTGTTCTATTAATAGACAAGGCACGGTCGACGAAGGGGTTTATGTTGTAACAGACAAAACCAATTTACATAGTTATGTTACTTCGTTCAGGTAGAACGAAAGCATAACGAGTGGAGAAAGTATAAATGTTTATATGTGCGATTGTTAGATTTAGAAGATTTTCCAAAAGAATTTTAGTTTTATTTAATTTTTTGGTTCCTCTTTTATTGAGCTTACGATCTCGTCACTTGGGTAAAAAATGTTTTTTTTTTTGTCACAGAAGTAATTATTAAAATATCTTCTGGAGAGAATATCCCAGACAAAAAACAAGTTAAAAAGCAGTAAGTTCGGCCGGGCCGAACTTTTAATACCCTCCACCATTTGCAACGAATTTGGAAATTTTCAAAAAATAAAATCCTTAAAAAATTCTGTTAAAATTTTAAAAATACCGAATATACGGTGAATAATGTAGCTAAAATCATCAAAATACCGAATATAGGGAGGTACTGTTATATAGGGGCTATTCGAAGACCTGGACCCGCACAGACAATTTTCTGTCACAGACTGTAGTTCCCATAACGAACTTCAAATACCAATTTTAAAACAATTCCGGTGAATAGTGTCGCTAAAATCATCAAAATACCGAATATAGGGAGGTACCGTTACATGGGGGCTATATGAAGACGTGGACCTGCACAGACAATTTTCTGTCGTAGGGTGTAGTATGCATTTTGAACTTCAAATACCAAATTTGAAACAATTCTGGCAAATAATGTCGCTAAAATCATCAAAATACCGAATATCGGAAGGTACCGTTATATGGGGGCTATACGAAGACGTGGACCTGCACGGATAATTTTCCGTCTTAGGGTGTAGTATCCTTTTTGAAATTCAAATACCAAATTTGAAACAATTCTGGTGAATAATGTCGCTAAAATCATCAAAATACCGAATATAGGGAGGTACCGTTATATGGGGGCTATATGAAAACGTGGACCTACATGGCCCATTTACGAACTTAACCTGCCTACTGGAAAAATAAACATGTGTGCAAAATTTTAGCCACCTATCTCAATTCATTCGAAAGATAGCGTGATTACAACAGACAGACGGACAGACAGACAGACGAACGTCGCTCAATCGACTTAGAATATTACGCTGATCAAGAATATATATACTTTGTTGGGTCTGATATGAGTATTTCGAGGAGTTACAAACGGAATGACAAAGTTAATATACCCTCCATAGTATTGTGGAGGGTATAAAAATCCTATAAAAATTCTGATAAAATTTTAAAAAATAAAGAATTTCTATACGACGACGTATACCTGCATAGGCAACTTTTGTCATAAGTTATTACAACATTTAAATGCGAAACTTGAAGAAAAATTTGTTTATAATGTACCTAAAATCATCAAAATACCGAATATAGGGGGTACCGTTATATGGGGGCTATACCAAGACGTTTACCTGCACAGACAATTTTCTGGCATGGGCTGAAGTATCCATTACGAACTTCAAATGCGAAATTTAAAACAATCCCGGTAAATAATGTCGCTAAAATCATCAAAATACCGAATATTGGGGGGTACGGTATATGGGGCCTATACGAAGACGTGGACCTACATGGTCCATTTTCTGTTTTCTGCTGCAGTATCTATTACGAACTTCAAATACCAAATTTGGAACGGTTCCGTTAAATAATGTCGCTAAAAGCATCAAAATACCGAATATCGGGGGGTACGGTATATGGGGGCTATACGAAGACGTGGACCTACATGACCCATTTTCTGTTTTCTACTGCAGTATCTATTACGAACTTCAAATACCAAATTTGGAACGGTTCCGTTAAATAATGTCGCTAATATCATCAAAATACCGAATATCGGGGGGTACCGTTATACGGGGGCTATACGAAGACGTGGACCTGCACAGATAATTTTCTGTCTTAGGCTGTAGTATCCATTACGAACTTTAAATGCCAAATTTGAAACACTTCCGGTGAATAATGTCGCTAAAATCATCAAAATACCGAATATCGAGAGGTACGGTTATATGGGGGCTATATGAAAACTTGGACCTACATGACCCATTTACGAACTTAACCTGCCTACTGGCAAAATGTACATGTGTGCAAAATTTTAGCCTTCTATCTCAATTTGTTTGAAAGATAGCGTGATTACAACAGACAGACAGACAGACGGACCGAAAGACAGACAGACAGACAGACAGATACACAGACAGACAGACGGACATGGCTAAATCGTCTTAGAATTTTACGCTGATCAAGAATATATATACTTTGTTGGGTCTGGCGTGAGTATTTCGAGGAGTTACAAACGGAATGACAAAATTAATATACCCTCCATAGTATGGTGGAGGGTATAACAAGGGAACTGATAAGGTTTGGTGGCTCTTTCCGAAACCTAGGTATTTTCTGCCTTAGACCTGGTACACATTATCATTCTCCACCAATAAACAAACGTTGTTTTTATAAAAACAACAATAAAGGGGTTAAGCCTGACCAGTTTGCAACAACAAAATACTATGATATTCCGAAGAAGCATGCCAACACTGTTGTATTAATAGGCAAGACACGGTCGACGAAGGGGTTTTTGTTGTATCAGACTAAACCCACTTACATGGTTATGCTACTTCGTTAAGGTAGAACGAAAGCATAACGAGTGGAGAAAGATGTAAATGTTTATAAGTGCGATTGAACGATTTAGAAGGTTTTCCAAAAGAATTTAAGTTTTATTTAATTTTTTGGTTCCTCTTCTACTGAGCTTACGATCTCGTCACTTGGGCAAAAAATCTTATTTTTAAAATACCTTCTAGGGAGAATATTCCAGACACAAAACAAGGGAACTGATGAGGATTGGTGGCTCCTTCCCGAACCTAGGTATTCACTGCCTTACCCCCTGGTAAACATTACCATCGTTCTCCAGTAATAAACAAACGTTGTTTTTATAAAAACAACAATAAAGGGGTTAAGCCTGACCATTTTGCAACATCAAAATACTATGGTATCCCGAACAAACAAGCCAACACTGTTCTATTAATAGACAAGGCACGATCGACGAAGGGGTTTTTGTTGTAACAGACAAAACCAACTTACATGGTAATGCTACTTCGTTCAGGTACAACGAAAGCATAATGAGTTTAGAAAGATGTAAATGTTTATAAGTGCGATTGTAAAATTTTAGAATTAAATAAGAAAGAATTAAATAATTTTAGTTTTATTTACTTCTTTGGTTCCTCTTCTAATGAGCTTACGATCTCGTCACTTGGGTAAAAAATGTTTTTGTCACAGAAGTTATTTAATTCTTTGGTTCCTCTTCTAATGAGCTTACGATCTCGTCACTTGGGTAAAAAATGTTTTTGTCACAGAAGTTATTATTAAAATATCTTCTGGGGAGAAAAAGTTTTTTGGCACAGAAGTTATTATTAAAATATCTTCTGGGGAGAATGTCCCAGACCAAAATCAAGGGAACTGATGAGGATTGGTGGCTCTTTCCAAAACCTAAGTATATATTCTGATAAAATTTTAAAAAATACCGAATGTCTATACGACGACGTATACCTGCATAGGCAACTTTTGTCATAAGTTATTACAACATTTAAATGCGAAACTTGAAGAAAAATTTGTTTATAATGTACCTAAAATCATCAAAATACCGAATATAGGGGGTACCGTTATATGGGGGCTATACCAAGACGTGGACCTGCACAGACAATTTTCTGGCATGGGCTGAAGTATCCATTACGAACTTCAAATGCGAAATTTAAAACAATCCCGGTAAATAATGTCGCTAAAATCATCAAAATACCTAATATTGGGGGGTACGGTATATGGGGCCTATACGAAGACGTGGACCTACATGGTCCATTTTCTGTTTTCTGCTGCAGTATCTATTACGAACTTCAAATACAAAATTTGGAACGGTTCCGTTAAATAATGTCGCTAAAATCATCAAAATACCGAATATAGGGGGGTACGGTATATGGGGGCTATACGAAGACGTGGACCTACATGGCCCATTTTCTGTTTTCTACTGCAGTATCTATTACGAACTTCAAATACCAAATTTGGAACGGTTCCGTTAAATAATGTCGCTAATATCATCAAAATACGGAATATCGGGGGGGGGGGGGGGTACCGTTATATGGGGGCTATACGAAGACGTGGACCTGCACAGATAGTTTTCTGTCTTAGGCTGTAGTATCCATTACGAACTTCAAATACCAAATTTGAAACAATTCTGGTGAATAATGTCGCTAAAATCATCAAAATACCGAATATAGGGAGGTACCGTTATATGGGGGCTATATGAAAACGTGGACCTACATGACCCATTTACGAACTTAACCTGCCTACTGGCAAAATATACATGTGTGCAAAATTTTAGCCTTCTATCTCAATTTGTTCGAAAGATAGCGTGATTACAACAGACAGACAGACAGACGGACAGACAGACAGACAGACAGATACACAGACAGACAGACGGACATGGCTAAATCGTCTTAGAATTTTACGCTGATCAAGAATATATATACTTTGTTGGGTCTGGCGTGAGTATTTCGAGGAGTTACAAACGGAATGACAAAATTAATATACCCTCCATAGTATGGTGGAGGGTATAACAAGGGAACTGATAAGGTTTGGTGGCTCTTTCCGAAACCTAGGTATTTTCTGCCTTAGACCTGGTACACATTATCATCGTTCTCCACCAATAAACAAACGTTATTTTTATAAAAACAACAATAAAGAGGTTAAGCCTGACCAGTTTGCAACAACAAAATACTATGATATTCCGAAGAAGCATGCCAACACTGTTGTATTAATAGGCAAGACACGGTCGACGAAGGGGTTTATGTTGTAACAGACAAAACCCACTTACATGGTTATGCTACTTCGTTAAGGTAGAACGAAAGCATAACGAGTGGAGAAAGATGTAAATGTTTATAAGTGCGATTGAACGATTTAGAACGTTTTCCAAAAGAATTTAAGTTTTATTTAATTTTTTGGTTCCTCTTCTACTTCTCGTCATTTGGGCAAAAAATTTTATTTTTAAAATATCTTCTAGGGAGAATATTCCAGACACAAAACAAGGGAACTGATGAGGATTGGTGGCTCCTTCCAGAACCTAGGTATTCACTGCCTTACCCCCTGGTAAACATTACTATCGTTCTCCAATAATAAACAAACGTTGTTTTTATAAAAACAACAATAAAGGGGTTAAGCCTGACCATTTTGCAACATCAAAATACTATGGTATCCCGAACAAACAAGCCAACACTGTTCTATTAATAGACAAGGCACGATCGACGAAGGGGTTTTTGTTGTAACAGACAAAACCAACTTACATGGTAATGCTACTTCGTTCAGGTACAACGAAAGCATAATGAGTGGAGAAAGATGTAAATGTTTATAAGTGCGATTGTAAGATTTAGAAGATTTTCCAAAAGAATTTTAGTTTTACTTAATTCTTTGGTTCCTCTTGTTTTTTTTTTGTCACAGAAGTTATTATTAAAATGTCTTCTGGGGAGAATATCCCAGACAAAAAACAAGGGAACTGATAAGGTTTGGTGGCTCTTTCCGAAACCTAGGTATTTTCAGTCTTACCCCTGGTACACATTACCATCGTTCTCCACTAATAAACAAATGTTGTTTTTATAAAAACTACAATAGAGGGGTTAAGCCTGACCATTTTGCAACATCAAAATACTATGGTATCCCGAACAAATAGGCCAACACTGTTCCATTAATAGACAAGTCACGGTCGACGAAGGGGTTTTTGTTGTAACAGACAAAACCAATTTACATGGTTATGCTACTTCGTTCAGGTAGAACCAAAGCATAACGAGTGGTGAGAGATGAAAATGTTTATAAGTGCGATTGTAAAATTTTAGAATTAAATAAGAAAGAATTAAATAATTTTAGTTTTATTTAATTCTTTGGTTCCTCTTCTAATGAGCTTACGATCTCGTCACTTGGGTAAAAAAAGTTTTTGTCACAGAAGTTATTATTAAAATATCTTCTGGGGAGAAAAAGTTTTTTGGCACAGAAGTTATTATTAAAATATCTTCTGGGGAGAATGTCCCAGACCAAAATCAAGGGAACTGATGAGGATTGGTGGCTCTTTCCAAAACCTAAGTATTTTCTGCCTTACTTATCGTACACATCACCTTCGTTCTCCACTAATAAAGAAACTTTGTTTTTATAAAACCAACAATAAAGGGGTTAAGTCTGACCATTTTACAACTACAAAGTACTACGGTATCCCGAACAAACAAGCCAACACTGTTCTATTAATAGACAAGGCACGGTCGACGAAGGGGTTGTTGTTGTAATAGACAAAACCAATTTACATAGTTATGTTTCTTCGTTCAGGTAGAACGAAAGCCTAACGAGTGGAGAAAGATGTAAATGTTTGTAAGTGCGATTGTAAGATTAAGAAGATTTTCCAAAAGAATTTTAGTTTTATTTAATTTTTTGGTTCCTCTTCTATTGAGCTTACGATCTCGTCACTTGGGTAAAAAATGTTTTTTGTCATAGAAGTTATATTTACAATATCTTTTGCGGAGAATATCCCAGACAAAAAACAAGGGAACTGATGAGGGTTGGTGTCTCTTTCCGAAACTTAGGTATTCCCTTCCTTACCCCCTGGTAAACATTGTTTTTTGTCATAGAAGTAATTTTTACAATAACTTTTGGGGAGAATATCAAAGACAAAAGACAAGGGAACTGATGAGGATTGGTGGCTCTTTCCGAAACTTAGGTATTCCCTGCCTTACTCCCTGGTAAACTTTACCATTGTTCTCCACTAATAAACAAACTTTCTGTTAACACTCTTCTATTAATAGACAAGGCACGGACGACGAAGGGGTTTTTGTTGTAACAGACAAAGCCAACTTACATGGTTATGCTACTTCGTTCACGTAGACCGAAAGCATAACGAATGGAGGAAGATGTAAATGTTTATAAGTGCGATTGTAAGATTTAGAAGTTTTCCAAAAGAATTTAAGTTTTATTTAATTTTTTGTTTCCTCTTCTACTAAGCTTACGATCTCGTCACTTGGGAAAAAAATGTTATTTTTAAAGTATCTTCTGGGGAGAATATTCCAGACACAAAACAAGGGAAGTGATGAGGATTGGTGGCTCCTTCCAGAACCTAGGTATTCACTGCCTTACCCCCTTGTAAAAATTACCATCGTTCTAATAAACAAACGTTGTTTTTATAGAAACAACAATAAAGGGGTTAAGCCTGACCATTTTGCAACATCAAAATACTATGGTATCCCGAACAAACAAGCCAACACTGTTCTATAATAGACAAGGCACGGTCGCCGAAGGGGTTTTTGTTGTAACAGACAAAACCAACTTACAAAATACTATGATATTCCGAAGAAACATGCCAACACTGTTGTATTAATAGGAAAGACACGGTCGACGAAGGGGTTTTTGTTGTAATAGACAAAACCAACTTACATGGTTATGCTACTTCGTTAAGGTAGAACGAAAGCATAACGAGTGGAGAAGGTATAAATGTTTATAAGTGCGATTGTTAGATTTAGAAGATTTTCCAAAAGAATTTTAGTTTTATTTAATTCTTTGGTTCCTCTTTCATTGAGCTTACGATCTCGTCACTTGGGTAAAAAATGTTTTTTGTCATAGAAGTAATTTTTACAATAACTTTTGGGGCGAATATTCCAGACAATAGACAAGGGAACTGATGAGGATTGGTGGCTCTTTCCGAAAATTAGGTATTCCCTGCCTTACACCCTGGTAAACATTACCATCGTTCTCCACTAACAAACAACGTTCTGTTAACACTCTTCTATTAATAGATAAGGCACGGTCGACGAAGGGGTTTTTGTTGTAACAGACAAAACCAACTTACATGGTTATGCTACTTCGTTAAGGTAGAACGAAAGCATAACGAGTGGAGTGCGATTGAACGATTTAGAAGGTTTTCCAAAAGAATTTAAGTTTTATTTAATTTTTTGGTTCCTCTTCTACTGAGCTTACGATCTCGTCACTTGGGCAAAAAATGTTATTTTTAAAATACCTTCTAGGGAGAATATTCCAGACACAAAACAAGGGAACTGATGAGGATTGGTGGCTCCTTCCAGAACCTAGGTATTCACTGCCTTACCCCCTGGTAAACAGTACCATCGTTCTCCACTAGTAAACAAATGTTGTTTTTATAAAAACAACAATAGATTGGTTAAGCCTGACCATTTTGCATCAACAAAATACTATGTTATCCCGAACAAAGAAGCCAACACTGTTCTATTAATTGACAAGGCACGGTCGACGAAGGGGTTTTTGTTGTAACAGACAAAACCAACTTACATGGTTATGCTACTTCGTTAAGGTAGAACGAAAGCATAATGAGTGGAGAAAGATGTAAACGTTTATGATTGCGATTGTAAAAATTTAGAGGATTTTTGAAAAGAATTTTGTTTTATTTAATTATTTGGTTCCTCTTCTTCTATGGTTCCTCTTCTTACGATCTCGTCACTTGGGTAAAAAATGTTTTTTTTTTTTTTTTTTTTGTCACAGAAGTAATTATTAAAATATCTTCTGGGGAGAATATCCCAGACAAAAAACTAGGGAACTGATGAGGATTGGTGTCTCTTTCCGAAACTTAGGTATTCCCTTCCTTACCCCCTGGTAAACATTGTTTTTTTTTTCATAGAAGTAATTTTTACAATAACTTTTGGGGAGAATATCAAAGACAAAAGACAAGGGAACTGATGAGGATTGGTGGCTCTTTCCGAAACTTAGGTATTCCCTGCCTTACCCCCTGGTAAACTTTACAATCGTTCTCCACTAATAAACAAACTTTCTGTTAACACTCTTCTATTAATAGACAAGGCACGGACGACGAAGGGGTTTTTGTTGTAACAGACAAAGCCAACTTACATGGTTATGCTACTTCGTTCACGTAGACCGAAAGCATAACGAATGGAGGAAGATGTAAATGTTTATAAGTGCGATTGTAAGATTTAGAAGGTTTTCCAAAAGAATTTACGTTTTATTTAATTTTTTGGTTCCTCTTCTACTAAGCTTACGATCTCGTCACTTGGGAAAAAAATGTTATTTTTAAAATATCTTCCAGACACAAAACAAGGGAACTGATGAGGATTGGTGGCTCCTTCCAGAACCTAGGTATTCACTGCCTTACCCCCTTGTAAAGATTACCATCGTTCTCCACTAATAAACAAACGTTGTTTTTATAAAAACAACAATAAAGGGGTTAAGCCTGACCATTTTGCAACATTAAAATACTATGGTATCCCGAACAAACAAGCCAACACTGTTCTATAATAGACAAGGCACGGTCGCCGAAGGGGTTTTTGTTGTAACAGACAAAACCAACTTACAAACTACTATGATATTCCGAAGAAACATGCCAACACTGTTGTATTAATAGAAAAACATGGTCGACGAAGGGGTTTTTGTTGTAACAGACAAAACCAACTTACATGGTTATGCTACTTCGTTAAGGTAGAACGAAAGCATAACGAGTGGTGAAAGATGTAAATGTTTATAAGTGCGATTGTTAGATTTAGAAGATTTTCCAAAAGAATTTTAGTTTTATTTAATTCTTTGGTTCCTCTTTTATTGAGCTTACGATCTCGTCACTTGGGCAAAAAATGTTATTTTTAAAATATCTTATGGAAAGAATATTCCAGAAACAAAACAAGGGAACTGATGAGGATTGGTGGCTCCTTCCAGAACCTAGGTACTCACTGCTTTACCCCCTGGTAAACATTACCATCTTTCTCCACTAATAAACAAACGTTGTTTTTAGAAAAAAAAAAAAACAATAAAGGAGTTAAGCCTGACCATTTTGAAACATCAAAATACTATGGTATCCCGAACAAAGAAGCCAACACTGTTCTATTAATAGACAAGGCACGGTCGACGAAGGGGTTTATGTTGTAACAGACAAAACCAATTTACATAGTTATGTTACTTCGTTCAAGTAGAACGAAAGCATAACGAGTGGAGAAAGTATAAATGTTTATAAGTGCGATTGTTAGATTTAGAAGATTTTCCAAAAGAATTTTAGTTTTATTTAATTTTTTGGTTCCTCTTTCATTGAGCTTACGATGTCGTCACTTGGGTAAAAAATGTTTTTTGTCATAGAAGTAATTTTTACAATAACTTTTGGGGAGAATATTCCAGACAATAGACAAGGGAACTGATGAGGATTGGTGGCTCTTTTCGAAACTTAGGTATTCCCTGCCTTACACCCTGGTAAACAGTACCATCGTTCTCCACTAACAAACAAACGTTCTGTTAACACTCTTCTATTAATAGATAAGGCACGGTCGACGAAGGGGTTTTTGTTGTAACAGACAAAACCAACTTACATGGTTATGCTACTTCGTTAAGGTAGAACGAAAGCATAACGAGTGGAGAAAGATGTAAATGTTTATAAGTGCGATTGAACGATTTAGAAGGTTTTCCAAAAGAATTTAAGTTTTATTTAATTTTTTGGTTCCTCTTCTACTGAGCTTACGATCTCGTCACTTGGCCAAAAAATGTTATTTCTAAAATATCTTCTAGGGAGAATATTCCAGACACAAAACAAGGGAACTGATGAGGATTGGTGGCTCCTTCCAGAACCTAGGTATTCACTGCCTTACCCCCTGGTAAACATTACCATCGTTCTCCAGTAATAAACAAACGTTGTTTTTATAAAAATAACAATAAAGGGGTTAAGCCTGACCATTTTGCAACATCAAAATACTATGGTATCCCGAACAAACAAGCCAACACTGTTCTATTAATTGACAAGGCACGGTCTACGAAGGGGTTTTTGTTGTAACAGACAAAACCAACTTATAGGGTAATGCGACTTCGATCAGGTACAACGAAAGCATAATGAGTGGAGAAAGATGTAAATGTTTATAAGTGCGATTGTAAGATTTAGAAGATTTTCCAAAAGAATTTTAGTTTTACTTAATTCTTTGGTTCCTCTTGTCTTTTTTTTTTCTCACAGAAGTTATTATTAAAATATCTTCTGGGGAGAATATCCCAGACAAAAAACAAGGGAACTGATAAGGTTTGGTGGCTCTTTCCAGAACCTAGGTCTTCACTGTCTTACCCCCTGGTAAACAGTACCATCGTTCTCCACTAGTAAACAAATGTTGTTTTTATAAAAACAACAATAGATTGGTTAAGCCTGACCATTTTGCAACAACAAAATACTATGGTATCCCGAACAAACAAGCCAACACTGTTCTATTAATTGACAAGGCACGGTCGACGAAGGGGTTTTTGTTGTAACAGACAGAACCAACTTACATGGTTATGCTACTTCGTTAAGGTAGAACGAAAGCATAATGAGTGGAGAAAGATGTAAATGTTTATGAGTGCGATTGTAAAAATTTACAGGATTTTTTAAAAGAATTTTGTTTTATTTAATTATTTGGTTCCTCTTCTATTGAGCTTACGATCTCGTCACTTGGGTAAAAAATGTTTTTTTTGTCACAGAAGTAATTATTGAAATATCTTCTGGGGAGAATATCCCAGACAAAAAACAAGGGAACTGATAAGGTTTGGTGGCTCTTTCCGAAACCTAGGTATTTTCTGCCTTAGCCCTGGTACACATTATCATCGTTCTCCACCAATAAACAAACGTTGTTTTTATAAAAGCAACAATAAAGGGGTTAAGCCTGACCAGTTTGCAACAACAAACTACTATGATATTCCGAAGAAACAAGCCAACACTGTTGTATTAATAGGCAACACACGGTCGACAAAGGGGTTTTTGTTGTAACAGACAAAACCAACTTACATGGTTATGCAACTTCGTTAAGGTAGAACGAAAGCGCGATTGTAAGATTTAGAAGGTTTTCAAAAGAATTTAAGTTTTATTTAATTTTTTGGTTCCTCTTCTACTGATCTTACGATCTCGTCACTTGGGTAAAAAATGATTTTTTTGTCATAGAAGTTATTTTTAAAATATCTTCTGAGGAGAAAATCCCAGACAGAAAACAAGGGAACTGTTGAGGATTGGTGGCTCCTTCCAGAACCTAGGTATTCACTGTCTTACCCCCTGGTAAACAGTACCATCGTTCTCCACTAGTAAACAAATGTTGTTTTTATAAAAACAACAATAGATTGGTTAAGCCTGACCATTTTGCAACAACAAAATACTATGGTAACCCGAACAAACAAGCCAACACTGTTCTATTAATTGACAAGGCACGGTCGACGAAGGGGCCTTTTTTTTGTAATAAACAAAACCAACTTACATGGTTATTCTACTTCGTTAAGGTAGAACGAAAGCGTAACGAGTGGAGAAAGATGTAAATGTTTATGAGTGCGATTGTAAAAATTTAGAGGATATTTTAAAAGAATTTTGTTTTATTTAATTATGTGGTTCCTCTTCTATTGAGCTTACGATCTCGTCACTTGGGTAAAAAATGTTTTTTTTTGTCACAGAAGTAATTATTAAAATATCTTCTGGGTAGAATATCCCAGACAAAAAACAAGGGAACTGATAAGGTTTGGTGGCTCTTTCCGAAACCTAGGTATTTTCTGCCTTAGCCCTGGTACACATTATCATCGTTCTCCACCAATAAATAAACGTTGTTTTTATAAAAACAACAGTAAAGGGGTTAAGCCTGACCAGTTTCCAACAAAAAACTACTATGATATTCCGAAGAAACAAGCCAACACTGTTGTATTAATAGGCAACACACGGTCGACAAAGGGGTTTTTGTTGTAACAGACAAAACCAACTTACATGGTTATGCTACTTCGTTCACGTAGACCGAAAGCATAACGAATGGAGAAAGATGTAAATATTTATAAGTGCGATTGTAAGATTTAGAAGGTTTTCCAAAAGAATTTAAGTTTTATTTAATTTTTTGGTTCCTCTTCTACTGAGCTTACGATCTCGTCACTTGGGCAAAAAAGGTTCACATTCACTGTCTTACCCCCTGGTAAACAGTACCATCATTCTCCACTAGTAAACAAATGTTGTTTTTATAAAAACAACAATAGATTGGTTAAGCCTGACCATTTTGCAACAACAAAATACTATGGTATCCCGAACAAACAAGCCAACACTGTTCTATTAAATGACTAGGCACGGTCGACGAAGGGGTTTTTGTTGTAACAGACAAAACCAACTTACATGGTTATGCTACTTCGTTAAGGTAGAACGAAAGCATAACGAGTGGAGAAAGATGTAAATGTTTATGAGTGCGAATGTAAAAATTTAGAGGATTTTTTTAAAGAATTTTGTTTTATTTAATTATTTGGTTCCTCTTCTATTGAGCTTACGGGTTAAGCCTGACCAGTTTGCAACAACAAAATACTATGATATTCCGAAGAAACAAGCCAACACTGTTGTATTAATAGGCAAGACACGGTCGACAAAGGGGTTTTTGTTGTAACAGACAAAACCAACTTACATGGTTATGCTACTTCGTTAAGGTAGAACGAAAGCATAACGAGTGGAGAAAGATGTAAATGTTTATGTGCGCTTTTTTAAAAATTTAGAGGATTTTTTAAAAAAAATTAGTTTTATTTAATTATTTGGTTCCACTTCTATTGAGCTTACGATCTCGTCACTTGGGTAATTTTTTTTTTTTTTTTTTTTTTTTTTGTCACAGAAGTAATTATTAAAATATCTTCTGGGGAGAATATCCCAAACAAAAAACAAGGGAACTGATAAGGTTTGGTGGCTCTTTCCGAAACCTAGGTATTTTCTGCCTTAGCCCTGGTACACATTATCATCGTTCTCCACCAATAAACAAACGTTGTTTTTATAAAAACAACAATTAAGGGGTTAAGCCTGGCCAGTTTGCAACAACAAAATACAATGATATTCCGAAGAAACAAGCCAACACTGTTGTATTAATAGGCAAGACACGGTCGACAAAGGGGTTTTGTTGTAACAGACAAAACCAACTTACATGGTTATGCTACTTCGTTAAGGTAGAACGAAAGCATAACGAGTGGAGAAAGATGTAAATGTTTATAAGCGCGATTGTAAGATTTAGAAGGTTTTCAAAAGAATTTAAGTTTTATTTAATTTTTTGGTTCCTCTTCTACTGATCTTACGATCTCGTCACTTGGGCAAAAAATGATTTTTTTGTCATAGAAGTTATTTTTAAAATATCTTCTGAGGTGAAAATCCCAGACAAAAAACAAGGGAACTGATGAGGATTGGTGGCTCCTTCCAGAACCTAGGTATTCACTGTCTTACCCCCTGGTAAACAGTACCATCTTTCTCCACTAGTAAACAAATGTTGTTTTTATAAAAACAACAATAGATTGGTTAAGCCTGACCATTTTGCAACAACAAAATACTATGGTATCCCGAACAAACAAGCCAACACTGTTCTATTAATTGACTAGGCACGGTCGACGAAGGGGTTTTTGTTGTAACAGACAAAACCAACTTACATGGTTATGCTACTTCGTTCACGTAGACCGAAAGCATAACGAATGGAGAAAGATGTAAATATTTATAAGTGCGATTGTAAGATTTAGAAGGTTTTCCAAAAGAATTTAAGTTTTATTTAATTTTTTGGTTCCTCTTCTACTGAGCTTACGATCTCGTCACTTGGGCAAAAAATGTTATTTTTAAAATATCTTATGGAAAGAATATTCCAGAAACAAAACAAGGGAACTGATGAGGATTGGTGGCTCCTTCCAGAACCTAGGTACTCACTGCCTTACCCCCTGGTAAACATTACCATCCTTCTCCACTAATAAACAAACGTGGTTTTTAGAAAAACAACAATAAAGGGGTTAAGCCTGACCATTTTGCAACAACAAAATACTATGATATTCCGAAGAAGCATGCCAACACTGTTGTATTTATAGGCAAGACACGGTCGAAGGGGTTTTTGTTGTAACAGACAAAACCAACTTACATGGTTATGCTACTTCGTTCACGTAGACCGAAAGCATAACGAGTGGAGAAAGATGTAAATGTTTATGAGTGCGATTGTTAGATTTAGAAGGTTTTCAAAAGAATTTAAGTTTTATTTAATTTTTTGGTTCCTCTTTTATTGAGCTTACGATCTCGTCACTCGGGTAAGAAATGTTTTTTTTTTTGTCACAGAAGTAATTATTAAAATATCTTCTGGGGAGAATATCCCAGACAAAAAACAAGGGATCTGATAAGGTTTGGTGGCTCTTTCCGAAACCTAGGTATTTTCTGCCTTAGACCTGGTACACATTATCATCGTTCTCCACCAATAAACAAACGTTGTTTTTATAAAAACAACAATAAAGGGGTTAAGCCTGACCAGTTTGCAACAACAAAATACTATAATATTCCGAAGAAGCATGCTAACACTGTTGTATTTATAGGCAAGACACGGTCGAAGGGGCTTTTGTTGTAACAGACAAAACCAACTTACATGGTTATGCTACTTCGTTAAGGTAGAACGAAAGCATAACGAGTGGAGAAAGATGTAAATGTTTATGAGTGCGATTGTTAGATTTAGAAGATTTTCCAAAAGAATTTTAGTTTTGTTCAGGTAGAACGAAAGCATAACGAGTGGAGAAGATTTTCCAAAAGAATTTTAGTTTTATTTAATTCTTTGGTTCCTCTTTCATTGAGCTTACGATCTCGTCACTTGGGTAAAAAATGTTTTTTGTCATAGAATAATAATAACTTTTGGGGAGAATATTCCAGACAAAAGACGAAGGAACTGATGACGATTGGTGGCTCTTTCCGAAACATAGGTATTCCCTGCCTTACCCCCTGGTAAACAGTACCATCGTTCTCCACTAACAAACAAACGTTCTGTTAACACTCTTATATTATAGAAAAGGCACGGTCGATGAAGGGGTTTTTGTTGTAACAGACAAAACCCACTTACATGGTTATGCTAATTCGTTAAGGTAGAACGAAAGCATAATGACTGTAGAAAGATGTAAATGTTTATAAGTGCGATTGTAAGATTTCGAAGATTTTCCAAAAGAATTTTAGTTTTACTTAATTCTTTGGTTCCTCTTGTTTTTTTTTTTTTTTTTTTTTTTTTTTTTTTTCACAGAAGTTATTATTAAAATATCTTCTGGGGAGAATATCCCAGACAAAAACAAGGGAACTGATAAGGTTTGGTGGCTCTTTCCGAAACCTAGGTATTTTCTACCTTACCCCTGGTACACATTAACATCGTTCTCCACTAATAAACAAATGTTGTTTTTATAAAGAAAAACAATAGAGGGGTTAAGCCTGACCATTTTGCAACAACAAAATACTATGGTATCCCGAACAAACAGACCAACACTGTTCTATTAATAGACAAGTCACGGTCGACTAAGGGGTTTTTGTTGTAACAGACAAAACCAATTTACATGGTTATGCTACTTCGTTCAGGTAGACCGAAAGCATAACGAGTGGAGAAAGATGTAAATGTTTATAAGTGCGATTGTAAGATTTAGAAGGTTTTCAAAAGAATTTAAGTTTTATTTAATTTTTTGCTTCCTCTTCTACTGTTCTTACGATCTCGTCACTTGGGTAAAAAATGATTTTTTTGTCATAGAAGTTATTTTTAAAATATCTTCTGGGGCGAAAATCCCAGACAAAAAACAAGGGAACTGATGAGGATTGGTGGCTCCTTCCAGAACCTAGGTATTCACTGTCTTACCCCCTGGTAAACAGTACCATCGTTCTCCACTAGTAAACAAATGTTGTTTTTATAAAAACAACAATAGATTGGTTAAGCCTGACCATTTTGCAACAACAAAATACTATGGTATCCCGAACAAACAAGCCAACACTGTTCTATTAATTGACTAGGCACGGTCGACGAAGGGGTTTTTGTTGTAACAGACAAAACCAACTTACATGGTTATGCTACTTCGATAAGGTAGAACGAAAGCATAACGAGTGGAGAAAGATGTAAATGTTTATGAGTGCGATTGTAAAAATTTAGAGGATTTTTTTTAAAGAATTTTGTTTTATTTAATTATTTGGTTCCTCTTCTATTGAGCTAACGATCTCGTCACTTGGGTAAAAAATGTTTTTTTTTTGTCACAGAAGTAATTATTAAAATATCTTCTGGGGAGAATATCCCAGACAAAAAAGAAAGGAACTGATAAGGTTTGGTGGCTCTTTCCGAAACCTAGGTATTTTCTGCCTTAGCACTGGTAAACATTACCATCCTTCTCCACTAATAAACAAACGTGGTTTTTATAAAAACAACAATAAAGGGGTTAAGCCTGACCAGTTTGCAACAACATAATACTATGATATTCCGAAGAAACAAGCCAACACTGTTGTATTAATAGGCAAGACACGGTCGACAAAGGGGTTTTGTTGTAACAGACAAAACCAACTTACATGGTTATACTACTTCGTTCACGTAGACCGAAAGCATAACGAATTGAGAAAGATGTAAATATTTATAAGTGCGATTGTAAGATTTAGAAGGTTTTCCAAAAGAATTTAAGTTTTATTTAATTTTTTGGTTCCTCTTCTACTGAGCTTACGATCTCGTCACTTGGGCAAAAATGTTATTTTTAAAATATCTTATGGAAAGAATATTCCAGAAACAAAACAAGGGAACTGATGAGGATTGGTGGCTCCTTCCAGAACCTAGGTACTCACTGCCTTACCCCCTGGTAAACATTACCATCCTTCTCCACTATAAAACAAACGTGGTTTTTAGAAAAACAACAATAAAGGGGTTAAGCCTGACCATTTTGAAACATCAAAATACTATGGTATCCCGAACAAACAAGCCAACACTGTTCTATTAATAGACAAGGCACGATCGACGAAAGGGTT
Source organism: Musca domestica (assembly GCF_030504385.1). Classification (NCBI taxonomy): domain Eukaryota; kingdom Metazoa; phylum Arthropoda; class Insecta; order Diptera; family Muscidae; genus Musca; species Musca domestica. Next base: position 176,639 of record NW_026712428.1, read on the forward strand.
TTTGATGTAATAGACAAAACCAACTTACATGGTTATGCTACTTCGTTCAGTTAGAACCAAAGCATAACGAGTGGAGAGAGATGTAAATGTTTATAAGTGCGATTGTAAAATTTTAGAATTAAATAAGAAAGAATTAAATAATTTTAGTTTTATTTAATTCTGTGGTTCCTCTTCTAATGAGCTTATTATCTCGTCATTTGGGTAAAAAATGTTTTTGTCACAGAAGTTATTATTAAAATATCTTCTGGGGAGAAAAATTTTTTTGGCACAGAAGTTATTATTAAAATATCTTCTGGTTAGAATGTCCCAGACCAAAATCAAGGGAACTGATGAGGATTGGTGGGTCTTTCCAAAACCTAAGTATTTTCTGCCTTACTTATGATACACATCACCTTCGTTCTCCACTAATAAAGAAACGTTGTTTTTATAAAAACAACAATAAAGGGGTTAAGTCTGACCATTTTACAACTACAAAGTACTACGGTATCCCGAACAAACAAGCCAACACTGTTCTATTAATAGACAAGGCACGGTCGACGAAGGGGTTGTTGTTGTAATAGACAAAACCAATTTACGTAGTTATGTTTCTTCGTTCACGTAGACCGAAAGCATAACGAATGGAGAAAGATGTAAATATTTATAAGTGCGATTGTAAGATTTAGAAGGTTTTCCAAAATAATTTAAGTTTTATTTAATTTTTTGGTTCCTCTTCTACTGAGCTTACGATCTCGTCACTTGGGCAAAAAATGTTATTTTTAAAATATCTTATGGAAAGAATATTCCAGAAACAAAACAAGGGAACTGATGAGGATTGGTGGCTCCTTCCAGAACATAGGTACTCACTGCCTTACCCCCTGGTAAACATTACCATCGTTCTCCACTAATAAACAAACGTGGTTTTTAGAAAAACAACAATAAAGGGGTTAGGACTGACCATTTTGAAACATCAAAATCTCGTCACTTGGGCAAAAAATGTTATTTTTAAAATATCTTATGGAAAGAATATTCCAGAAACAAAACAAGGGAACTGATGAGGATTGGTGGCTCCTTCCAGAACCTAGGTACTCACTGCCTTACCCCCTGGTAAACATTACCATCCTTCTCCACTAATAAACAAACGTGGTTTTTAGAAAAACAACAATAAAGGGGTTAAGCCTGACCATTTTGAAACATCAAAATACTATGGTATCCCGAACAAACAAGCCAACACTGTTCTATTAATAGACAAGGCACGGTCGACGAAGGGTTTATGATATAACAGACAAAACCAATTTACATAGTTATGTTACTTCGTTCACGTAGAACGAAAACATAACGAGTGGAGAACGTATAAATGTTTATAAGTGCGATTGTTAGATTTAGAAGATTTTCCAAAAGAATTTTAGTTCTATTTAATTTTTTGGTTCCTCTTTTATTGAGCTTACGATCTCGTCACTCGGGTAAAAAATGTTTTTTTTTTTTTTGTCACAGAAGTAATTATTAAAATATCTTCTGGGGAGAATATCCCAGACAAAAAACAAGGGATCTGATAAGGTTTGGTGGCTCTTTCCGAAACCTAGGTATTTTTTGCCTTAGACCTGGTACACATTATCATCGTTCTCCACCAATAAACAAACGTTGTTTTTATAAAAACAACAATAAAGGGGTTAAGCCTGACCAGTTTGCAACAACAAAATACTATGATATTCCGAAGAAGCATGCCAACACTGTTGTATTTATAGGCAAGTCGACGAAGGGGTTTTTGTTGTAACAGACAAAACCAATTTACATGGTTATGCTACTTCGTTAAGGTAGAACGAAAGCATAACGAGTGGAGAAAGTATAAATGTTTATAAGTGCGATTGTTAGATTTAGAAGATTTTCCAAAAGAATTTTAATTTTATTTAATTCTTTGGTTCCTCTTTCATTGAGCTTACGATCTCGTCACTTGGGTAAAAAATGTTTTTTGTCATAGAATAATAATAACTTTTGGGGAGAATATTCCAGACAAAGGACGAGGGAACTGATGAGGATTGGTGGCTCTTTCCGAAACATAGGTATTCCCTGCCTTACCCCCTGGTAAACAGTACCATCGTTCTCCACTAACAAACAAACGTTCTGTTAACACTCTTCTATTATAGATAAGGCACGGTCGACGAAGGGGTTTTTGTTGTAACAGACAAAACCCACTTACATGGTTATGCTAATTCGTTAAGGTAGAACGAAAGCATAATGAGTGGAGAAAGATGTAAATGTTTATAAGTGCGATTGTAAGATTTAGAAGATTTTCCAAAAGAATTTTAGTTTTACTTAATTCTTTGGTTCCTCTTGTTTTTTTTTTTTTTATCACAGAAGTTATTATTAAAATATCTTCTGGGGAGAATATCCCAGACAAAAACAAGGGAACTGATAAGGTTTGGTGGCTCTTTCCGAAACCTAGGTATTTTCTACCTTACCCCTGGTACACATTAACATCGTTCTAAACTAATAAACAAATGTTGTTTTTATAAAAACAACAATAAAGGGGTTAAGACTGACCATTTTGCAACAACAAAATACTACGGTATCCCGAAAAAAACAAGCCAACACTGTTCTATTAATAGGCAAGACACGGTCGAAGAAGGGGTTTTTGTTGTAACAGACAAAACCAACTTACATGGTTATGCTACTTCGTTCAGGTAGACCGAAAGCATAACGAGTGGAGAAAGATGTAAATGTTTATAAGTGCGATTGTAAGATTTAGAAGGTTTTCAAAAGAATTTAAATTTTATTTAATTTTTTGGTTCCTCTTCTACTGATCTTACGATCTCGTCACTTGGGTAAAAAATAATTTTTTTGTCATAGAAGTTATTTTTAAAATATCTTCTGGGAAGAAAATCCCAGACAAAAAACAAGGGAACTGATGAGGATTGGTGGCTCCTTCCAGAACCTAGGTATTCACTGTCTTACCCTCTGGTAAACAGTACCATCATTCTCCACTAGTAAACAAATGTTGTTTTTATAAAAACAACAATAGATTAGTTAAGCCTGACCATTTTGCAACAACAAAATACTATGGTATCCCGAACAAACAAGCCATCACTGTTCTATTAATAGACAAGGCACGATCGACGAAAGGGTTTTTGATGTAATAGACAAAATAAACTTACATGGTTATGCTACTTCGTTCAGGTAGAACCAAAGCATAACGAGTGGAGAGAGATGTAAATGTTTATAAGTGCGATTGTAAAATTTTAGAATTAAATAAGAAAGAATTAAATAATTTTAGTTTTATTTAATTCTGTGGTTCCTCTTCTAATGAGCTTATTATCTCGTCATTTGAGTAAAAAATGTTATTTTTAAAATATCTTATGGAAAGAATATTCCAGAAACAAAACAAGGGAACTGATGAGGATTGGTGGCTCCTTCCAGAACACAGGTACTCACTGCCTTACCGCCTGGTAAACATTACCATCGTTCTCCACTAATAAACAAACGTGGTTTTTAGAAAAACAACAATAACGGGGTTAAGCCTGACCATTTTGAAACATCAAAATCTCGTCACTTGGGCAAAAAATGTTATTTTTAAAATATCTTATGGAAAGAATATTCCAGAAACAAAACAAGGGAACTGATGAGGATTGGTTTCTCCTTCCAGAACCTAGGTACTCACTGCCTTACCCCCTGGTAAACATTACCATCCTTCTCCACTAATAAACAAACGTGGTTTTTAGAAAAACAACAATAAAGGGGTTAAGCCTGACCATTTTGAAACATCAAAATACTATGGTATCCCGAACAAACAAGCCAACACTGTTCTATTAATAGACAAGGCACGGTCGACGAAGGGTTTATGATATAACAGACAAAACCAATTTACATAGTTATGTTACTTCGTTCACGTAGAACGAAAACATAACGAGTGGAGAACGTATAAATGTTTATAAGTGCGATTGTTAGATTTAGAAGATTTTCCAAAAGAATTTTAGTTCTATTTAATTTTTTGGTTCCTCTTTTATTGAGCTTACGATCTCGTCACTCGGGTAAAAAATGTTTTTTTTTTGTCACAGTAGTAATTATTAAAATATCTTCTGGGGAGAATATCCCAGACAAAAAACAAGGGATCTGATAAGGTTTGGTGGCTCTTTCCGAAACCTAGGTACTTTCTGCCTTAGACCTGGTACACATTACCATCGTTCTCCACCAATAAACAAACGTTGTTTTTATAAAAACAACAATAAAGGGGTTAAGCCTGACCAGTTTGCAACAACAAAATACTATGATATTCCGAAGAAGCATGCCAACACTGTTGTATTTATAGGCAAGACACGGTCGAAGAAGGGGTTTTTGTTGTAACAGACAAAACCAACTTACATGGTTATGCTACTTCGTTAAGGTAGAACGAAAGCATAACGAGTGGAGAAAGTATAAATGTTTATAAGTGCGATTGTTAGATTTAGAAGATTTTCCAAAAGAATTTTAATTTTATTTAATTCTTTGGTTCCTCTTTCATTGAGCTTACGATCTCGTCACTTGGGTAAAAAATGTTTTTTGTCATAGAATAATAATAACTTTGGGGAGAATATTCCAGACAAAAGACGAGGGAACTGATGAGGATTGGTGGCTCTTTCCGAAACATAGGTATTCCCTGCCTTACCCCCTGGTAAACAGTACCATCGTTCTCCACTAACAAACAAACGTTCTGTTAACACTCTTCTATTATAGATAAGGCACGGTCGACGAAGGGGTTTTTGTTGTAACAGACAAAACCCACTTACATGGTTATGCTAATTCATTAAGGTAGAACGAAAGCATAATGAGTGGAGAAAAATGTAAATGTTTATAAGTGCGATTGTAAGATTTAGAAGATTTTCCAAAAGAATTTTAGTTTTACTTAATTCTTTGGTTCCTCTTGGTTTTTTTTTTTGTCACAGAAGTTATTATTAAAATATCTTCTGGGGAGAATATCCCAGACAAAAACAAGGGAACTGATAAGGTTTGGTGGCTCTTTCCGAAACCTAGGTATTTTCTACCTTACCCCTGGTACACATTAACATCGTTCTCCACTAATAAACAAATGTTGTTTTTATAAAAACAACAATAAAGGGGTTAAGACTGACCATTTTGCAACAACAAAATACTACGGTATCCCGAAAAAAACAACCCAACACTGTTCTACTTCGACCGTGACCGGTTTTTGTTGTAACAGACAAAATCAACTTACATGGTTATGCTACTTCGTTCAGGTAGACCGAAAGCATAACGAGTGGAGAAAGATGTAAATGTTTATAAGTGCGATTGTAAGATTTAGAAGGTTTTCAAAAGAATTTAAGTTTTATTTAATTTTTTGGTTCCTCTTCTACTGATCTTACGATCTCGTCACTTGGGTAAAAATGATTTTTTTGTCATAGAAGTTATTTTTAAAATATCTTCTTGGGAGAAAATCCCAGACAAAAAACAAGGGAACTGATGAGGATTGGTGGCTCCTTCCAGAACCTAGGTATTCACTGTCTTACCTCTGGTAAACAGTACCATCCTTCTCCACTAGTAAACAAATGTTGTTTTTATAAAAACAACAATAGATTGGTTGAGCCTGACCATTTTGCAACAACAAAATACTATGGTATCCTGAACAAACAAGCCAACACTGCACTATTAATAGACAAGGCACGGTCGACGAAAGGGTTTTTGTTGTAATAGACAAAACCAATTTACATGGTTATGCTACTTCGTTCAGGTAGACCGAAAGCATAACGAGTGGAGAAAGATATAAATGTTTATAAATGCGATTGTAAGATTAGAAGGTTTTGAAAATAATTTTATTTTTATTTAATTCTTTGGTTCCTATTCTACTGGGCTTACGATCTCGTCACTTGGGTAAAATATGTTTTTTGTCAAAGAACTTATATTTAAAATATATTCTGGGGAGAATATCCCAGACTAAAAACAAGGGAACTGATGAGGTTGGTGGCTCTTCCCGAAACCTATGTATTCTCTGCGTTACCACCTGGCAAACATTACCATCGTTCTCCACAAATAAACAAACGTTGTTTTTATAAAAACAACAATAAAAGGGATTAAGCCTAAGCAGTTTGCAACAACAAAATACTATGTTATACCGAACAAACAAGCTAACACTGTTCCGTTGATAGACAAGGCATGGTCGACGAAGGGGTTTTTGTTATAACAGACTTAACCAACCTGTAAGGTTATTCTTCTTCGTTCATGTAGAACGAAAGCATAACGAGTGTAGAAAGATGTAAATGTTTATAAATGCGATTGTAAGATTTAGAAGATTTTCCAAAACAATTTTAGTTTTATTTAGTTCTCTGGTTTTTCTTTTATTGAGCTAACGATCTCGTCACTTGGGTAAAAAATTTTATTTTTAAAATATCTTTTGGGGAGAATATCCCAGACAAAAACAAGGGAACTGATGAGGATTGGTGGCTTTTTTCGGAACCTATGTATTTACTGCCTTACACCCTGGTAAACATTACCATCGTTCTCCACTAATAAACAAACGTTCTATTAACACCGTTCTGTTAGTAGACAAGGCACAGTCGACGAAGGGGTTTTTGTGTAACAGACAAAACCAACTTACATGGTTATGCTATTTCGTTCAGGTAAACCGAAAGCGAGTATTTATAAGTGCGAATGCAAAAATTTAAACGATTTTCCAAAAGAATTTTAGTTTTATTTAATTCTTTGGTGCCTTTTCTACTGCATATACGATCTCGTTACTTGGGTAAAAAATGTTTTTTTTTTCTTTTTTTTGGCACAGAAGTTATTATTAAAATATCTTCTGGGGAGAATATGCCAGACAAAAAACAAGGGAACAGGTGAGGATTGGTGGCTCTTTCCGAAACCAAAGTATTTTCTGCCTTAACCCTGGTACACATTACCATCGTTCTCCACTAATAAACAAACGTTGTTTTTATAAAAACAACAATAAAGGGGTTAAACCTGACCAGTTTGCAGCAACAAAATACTATGTTATCCCGAACAAACAAGCCAAAACTGTTCTATTGATAGACCAGTCACGGTCGACGAAGAGGTTTTTGTTGTAACAGACAAAACCAACTATCATGGTTATGCTATTTCGTTCAGGTAAACCGAAAGCATAACGAGTGGAGAAAGATGTAAATGTTTATAAGTGCGATTGTAAGATTTAGAAGTTTTTCCAAAAGAATTTTATTTTTTTTTAATTTTTTGCTTCCTCTTCCACTGAACTTACGATCTCGTCACTTGGGTAAAAATGTTTTTGTCACAGAAGATATTATTAAAATTTCTTCTTGGGAGAATATCCCAGACAAAAAAAAAACAAGGGAACTGATGAGTATTGGTGGCTCTTACATAGTTATTCTACTTCGTTCATGTAGAACGAAAGCATAACGAGTGTAGAAAGATGTAAATGTTTATAAGAGCGATTGTAAGATTTAGAAGGTTTTCCAAAAGAATTTAAGTTTTATTTAATTTTTTGGTTCCTCTTCTACTGAGCTTACGATCTCGTCACTTGGGTAAAAAATGATTTTTTTGTCATAGAAGTTATTTTTAAAATATCTTCTGGGGCGAAAATCCCAGACAAAAAACAAGGGAACTGATGAGGATTGGTGGCTCCTTCCAGAACCTAGGTATTCACTGTCTTACCCCCTGGTAAACAGTACCATCGTTCTCCACTAGTAAACAAATGTTGTTTTTATAAAAACAACAATAGATTGGTTAAGCCTGACCATTTTGCAACAACAAAATACTATGGTATCCCGAACAAACAAGCCAACACTGTTCTATTAATTGACTAGGCACGGTCGACGAAGGGGTTTTTGTTGTAACAGACAAAACCAACTTACATGGTTATGCTACTTCGATAAGGTAGAACGAAAGCATAACGAGTGGAGAAAGATGTAAATGTTTATGAGTGCGATTGTAAAAATTTAGAGGATTTTTTTAAAGAATTTTGTTTTATTTAATTATTTGGTTCCTCTTCTATTGAGCTAACGATCTCGTCACTTGGGTAAAAAATGTTTTTTTTTGTCACAGAAGTAATTATTAAAATATCTTCTGGGGAGAATATCCCAGACAAAAAAGAAGGGAACTGATAAGGTTTGGTGGCTCTTTCCGAAACCTAGGTATTTTCTGCCTTAGCACTGGTAAACATTACCATCCTTCTCCACCAATAAACAAACGTGGTTTTTATAAAAACAACAATAAAGGGGTTAAGCCTGACCAGTTTGCAACAACATAATACTATGATATTCCGAAGAAACAAGCCAACACTGTTGTATTAATAGGCAAGACACGGTCGACAAAGGGGTTTTTGTTGTAACAGACAAAACCAACTTACATGGTTATGCTACTTCGTTCACGTAGACCGAAAGCATAACGAATTGAGAAAGATGTAAATATTTATAAGTGCGATTGTAAGATTTAGAAGGTTTTCCAAAAGAATTTAAGTTTTATTTAATTTTTTGGTTCCTCTTCTACTGAGCTTACGATCTCGTCACTTGGGCAAAAAATGTTATTTTTAAAATATCTTATGGAAAGAATATTCCAGAAACAAAACAAGGGAACTGATGAGGATTGGTGGCTCCTTCCAGAACCTAGGTACTCACTGCCTTACCCCCTGGTAAACATTACCATCTTTCTCCACTAATAAACAAACTTGTTTTTAGAAAAAAAAAAAAAAAAACAATAAAGGAGTTAAGCCTGACCATTTTGAAACATCAAAATACTATGGTATCCCGAACAAACAAGCCAACACTGTTCCATTAATAGACAAGGCACGGCCGACGAAGGGGTTTTTGTGTAACAGACATAACCTACCTACATGGTTATTCTACTTCGTTTATGTAGAACGAAAGCATAACGAGTGGAGAAAGATGTAAATGTTTATAAGTGCGATTGTAAGATTTAGAAGGTTTTCCAAAAGAATTTTAGTTTTATTTAATTCTTCGGTTCCTCTTCTACTGAACTTACGATCTCGTCACTTGGGTAAAAAATGTTTTTTGTCGCAGAAGTTGTCATTAAAATATCTTCTGGAGAGAATATCCCAGACAAAAAAAAAACAAGGGAACTGATGAGAATTGGTGGCTCTTTCCGAAGCCTTGGTATTTTCTGTCTTACGTTCTATTAACACTGTTCTATTAGTAGAAAAGGCACAGTCGACGAAGGGGTTTTTGTTGTAACAGACAAAACCAACTTACATGGTTATGCTATTTCGTTCAGGTAAACCGAAAGCAAGTATTTATAAGTGCGATTGCAAAAATTTAAACGATTTTCCAAAAGAATTTTAGTTTTATTTAATTCTTTGGTTCCTTTTCTACTGCATATACGATCTCGTCACTTGGGTTAAAAATGTTTTTGTCACAGAAGTTATTATTAAAATTTCTTCTTGGGAGAATATCCCAGACAAAGAAAAAACAAGGGAACTGATGAGTATTGGTGGTTCTTTCATGGTTATTCTACTTCGTTCATGTAGAACGAAAGCATAACGAGTGTAGAAAGATGTAAATGTTTATAAGAGCACTATTAATAGACAAGGCACGGTCGACGAAAGGGTTTTGTTGTAATAGACAAAACAAATTTACATGGTTGTGCTACTTCGTTCAGGTTGAACGAAAGCATAACGAGTGGAGAAAGATGTAAATGTTTATAAGTGCGATTGTAAAAATTTAGAAGATTTTCCAAAATAATTTTCGTTTTATTTAATTCTTTGGTTCCTCTTTTAATGAACTTACAATCTCGTCACTTGGGTAAAAATTGTTTTTGTCACAGATGTTATTATTAAAATATCTTCTGGGGAGAATATCCCAGACAAAAATCTAGGGAACAGATGAGGATTGGTGGCTCTTTCCGAAACCAAGGTATTTTCTGTCTTACCCCTGGTAAACATTACCATCGTTCTCCACTTAAAAACAAACGTTGTTTTTATAACAACAACAATAAATGGGTTAAGCCTGACCATTTTGCAACAACAAAATACTATGGTATCCTGAACAAACAAGCCAACACTGTTCCATTAATAGACAAGGCACGGCCGACGAAGGGGTTTTTGTTGTAACAGACATAACCAACCTACATGGTTTTTCTACTTCGTTCATGTAGAACGAAAGCATAACGATTGGAGAAAGATGTAAATGTTTATAAGTGCGATTGTAAGATTTAGAAGGTTTTCCAAAAGAATTTTAGTTTTATTTAGTTCTTTGGATCCTCTTCCACTGAACTTACGATCTCGTCACTTGGGTAAAAAAGGTTTTTTGTCGCAGAAGTTATCATTAAAATATCTTCTGGAGAGAATATCCCAGACAAAAAAAAAAAAAAACAAGGGAACTGATTAGAATTGGTGGCTCTTTCCGAAGCCTAGGTATTTTCTGTCCTACCCCCTGGTAAACATTACCATCCTTCTCACTAATAAACAAACGTTGTTTTTATAAAAACAACAATAAAGGGGATTAAGCCTGACCAGTTTGCAACAACAAAATTCTATGTTATACCGTACAAACAAGCCAACACTGTTCCATTAATAGACAAGGCATGGTCGACGAAGGGGTTTTTGTTGTAACAGACATAACCAACCTACATAGTTATACTACTTCGTTCATGTAGAACGTAAGCATAACGAGGGCAGAAAGATGTAAATGTTTATAAGTGCAATTGTAAGACTTAGAAGATTTTCCAAAAGAATTTAAGTTTTATTTAATTTTTTGGTTCCTCTTCTACTGAGCTTACGATCGCGTAACTTGGGTATTTTTTTTTTTGTCATAGAAGTTATTTTTAAAATAACTTTTGGCGAAGAAATCCCAGACAAAACCAAGAAAAAAACATTAAGTTCGGCCTTGCAAAACTTTTAATACCCTTCACCTTAGGGTAAAGGAAACATTAGAAGAAAAACCAAAAAATACCACAAAATACACACAAATACCAATTTTTAGACAAATCAGTGAAAAAATGTGGCAAAAACCATCTAAATACCGAATATTGGGAGGTACCGTTATATGGGGGCTATACCAAATCATGGACCCATACGTGCAATGTTTCGCCACCGGAGCTGGAACCCATTATGACCAACAAACACCAATTTGTAGACAAATCCGTGAAAAAATGTGGGAAAAAAATTAAAATACCGAATAGCGGGAGGTACCTTTATATGGGGGCTATACCAAAGCGTGGACCAATACATGCAGTGTTTTGCCACACGCACAGGGACCCAGTATAACATACAAGTACCAATTTTCAGATAAATCCGTAAAAAAATCCCTTATATGGGGACTATACCAGAACGTTTGGGTATTGCTGATCTTGCGCCTCGTGCAAAGTTTTTTTTTTTTTTTTAAATATGCTAGCAACGTCGATTTGTGTTTTCTACTGCTTGTTCTTCCCCTCTGATTGTAGAGGTGACAGTGTTAACATATGTATATATATATATATATATATATATATAAATAAATATATCATAATTTTTTCTACTGCTTGTTCTTCCCCTCTGATTGTAGAGGTGACAGTGTTAACGTATGTATATATATATATATATATATATGTATATATATATATATATATATATATATATATATATATATATATATATATATATATACATACGTTAACACTGTCACCTCTACAATCAGAGGGGAAGAACAAGCAGTAGAAAAAATTATGATAATTGTTTATTTAAAAACTTATGTTTATTAATTTAAATTCTTATATTTATATCGGATTCGGCGACTCGCCTGAACCGTTCTATTAGTATGGAGTTGTTAAACTAAAACTTTCCGTCCATCACATTTGTTTTGCTACTTCACCGCTACTACTTTATACTGCTTGTTCTTCCCCTCTGATAACTCCAGTGTTAACTCCTCCCCGTTTAAGTTAGGGTCGTCCTCGGCCCTTCTATAGCTATTAATGGTCGCCTGGAGCGCATGATTTTGCCTTTTCCTAATCCTTATTTGTTGCAATTTATTAAGGCCAAGGTACGTAACCAGGATGATAATCACAAAGGTGCTATAAATCACTAGACCTGTATAGAGTTTACTATTGATGTCCTTTATATGGTGAACATTTTCCAGATTCAGTCTATGAATGTATGGCAGGCTTTCCTTTGCATCTTTTTTGGATTAGAGCAGACTGTTTCATTAATTTGGATCTCTTCATTGAAAGTGATTAGATAGGTTCCCTTAACATTTCTCTCAGGGCCTTCTAAGGTTTTTATGCAAGCTAATTGATCATTGATTATAACCATGCCGTCTTCGATCACCTGTATTGGCTCAAGGTGACTAGGGCGAGTACCGCAATGCGCAATGGTGCCAGAGTGTAGTTGCTGAGCACATGTGGACCGCATTATTTTCTTGCAAAAGGTCGAAGTTAGTGCCACACTGCCATTCCCAATTGCCATGATTTGATTTTGACAGTCGGTGATGGTGTTCTCTTTAAAGAGGTTCAATACTGTGTTATTATGTTGGACGGGAAGCAGTGTTAATTTCTTACATTCTATTTTGGGTTTAGGATACTTAATTAAAAAATGTAAACAGTTATTGTCTAGGAGAGCTCTAATGTGGGATACTTCGATAACACCGGTTATGGTAGTATTTGTAGCGTGCTTATTTACGATTGTGTTAATGTCTTCGGAATCAAGTATTGCCGTATTTATTATATCTATCTTGGCCAAAGTGACCCTAAGCATCAGGGTTTCTATTTCAGAAATAATCATCCTATTTCTTGCCAAAAGAGTTTCATAGAAGTGACCTGTATCCATTTTACTACTTCCCGATTTAATTATGGTATTAATAGTATCCGTTAGTTTATTTATCTGTTCCTGAATATCCGTAATAATAGCCCTCTGTTTTCAAAAATGTCTGTTAAAATATTCCTGCAGTGCCAAAATTTAGTGGCTGGAAAACATTCGACTAATTCATTTTGGATCAAGGCTAACGTCGGTAAGTCACAATATATTGCGTTCACAACGTTCGAATTGATAGCTAGTTTTACCTCATTAATGAGCATGGTCTTGTCTTTAAATTCAATAACATGACGAGTCTTTTCGGTAAACAGTACGAATGTCCGTTTTCGCGGCACAATGGAGTCTTCCAGCACAATCTGATTCCTAAAACAGTTAAGAGGCTTATCCGTTGAATCGATAGTGTAAGTCAGTGACTCTTCTCTATGAACAGTAGCGGCGTCTGATTGAATTTCCTGATCTATAGCATTAATGTACTGACCAGGAATTGAACCAGGGTCACCTGAGTCGCAATCAACAAAAATAACTCAGCGCCAGCCACCTATATATATATATATATATATATATATATATATATATATATATATATATATATATATATATATATATATATATATATATATATATATATATATATATATATATATATATAGGTGGCTGGCGCTGAGTTATTTTTGTTGATTGCGACTCAGGTGACCCTGGTTCAATTCCTGGTCAGGTTAGTTTTTTAAACACAAGTTTTTTTTAAGAAATTTATTAGTTTATATATATATATATATATATATATATATATATATATATATATATATATATATATATATATATATGTATATATATATGTTAACATATATATGTATGTTAACACTGTCACCTCTACAATCAGAGGGGAAGAACAAGTATAAAAAACAAATAGTTATCCCCCTTACTTCCAACAATGAACACAATTTATTTCACAACATCAAACACAAACACTATTGGTCTTTTTGTGTGTCGCGAAAAATGATATTCTTCACGAGGAGCAAGGCAAGCACATTTTATTAACCCAGACATTTGACAACAGAAAATCATCCAGACGTTGCTAGCATATTTGTGTAAACAAAATAAAAACAATACTTTGCACGAAGCGCAAGATCAGCAATACCCAAACGTCGACTGCGACAACGGTCGGATAGTGACGCAAGATCAGCAGTGCCCAAACGCCGAATCCGATATAAATATAAGAAATTAAATTAATAAACATAAGTTTTTAAATAAACAATTATCATAATTGCTGGCGTTGGGCGCCAGCAACGCGGGGCAAGCGTAAAACAATTTTTTTTAACATGATATAAAATCATTTAAAAAATATTGCAATATTAAATAAAGAATAAATATTAAAAGTCACCAAAGTATCCGAAAACTTTGGGCAGCGAGAAAGTGATAAGGTCAAAAAGAAGCCTATTAAAAACTTTGGGAATTGAGCAATAAGGACACCCACCAGGACGAGAAACCGGATTACTAATCTCTTTATATAAAATACCAGAAACAACAATGAAATACCTGTGAGTAGAGTGCTTATTTACTCAAGTGTTAAGAAATGTCTTGAAACATATGAATGATAGAGAAATAGACGAGGTCATTGGGGTCTTTAAAAGAATACCCGTTTTGATGAGAGTCAAATAAAAGCATTTGAAAAATTGAAAAAATTATTAACCTCTGAAGACGTTATGTTACTCTACCCGGACTTTCGAAAACCGTTCGACTTAACAACGGATGCCTCATCCTCAGGCCTGGGGGCTGTGCTATCACAAGATGGGAGGCCCATTAAAATGATTTCCAGAACCTTAAATGATAAGGAATGTGACTTGGCAACTAACGAACGCGAACTCCTTGCTATAGTTTGGGCCCTAAAAAAACTGAGAAACTACCTCTATGGCGTAAAAACTCTCAACATTTATACTGATCACCAGCCACTGACGTTCGCAGTTTCAGACAGGAATCCCAAAGCGAAAGTAAAGCGTTGAAAATATTTTCTGGAGGAGCATAATGCCAATATTTTTTACAAACCTGGTAAACAAAACCTGGTCGCTGACGCTTTATCTCGCCAGTACATTAATGCTATAGATCAGGAAATTCAATCAGACGCCGCTACTGTTCATAGAGAAGAGTCACTGACTTACACTATCGATTCAACGGATAAGCCTCTTAACTGTTTTAGGAATCAGATTGTGCTGGAAGACTCCATTGTGCCGCGAAAACGGACATTCGTACTGTTTACCGAAAAGACTCGTCATGTTATTGAATTTAAAGACAAGACCATGCTCATTAATGAGGTAAAACTAGCTGTCAATTCGAACGTTGTGAACGCAATATATTGTGACTTACCGACGTTAGCCTTGATCCAAAATGAATTAGTCGAATGTTTTCCAGCCACTAAATTTTGGCACTGCAGGAATATTTTAACAGACATTTTTGAAAACAGAGGGCTATTATTACGGATATTCAGGAACAGATAAATAAACTAACGGATACTATTAATACCATAATTAAATCGGGAAGTAGTAAAATGGATACAGGTCACTTCTATGAAACTCTTTTGGCAAGAAATAGGATGATTATTTCTGAAATAGAAACCCTGATGCTTAGGGTCACTTTGGCCAAGATAGATATAATAAATACGGCAATACTTGATTCCGAAGACATTAACACAATCGTAAATAAGCACGCTACAAATACTACCATAACCGGTGTTATCGAAGTATCCCACATTAGAGCTCTCCTAGACAATAACTGTTTACATTTTTTAATTAAGTATCCTAAACCCAAAATAGAATGTAAGAAATTAACACTGCTTCCCGTCCAACATAATAACACAGTATTGAACCTCTTTAAAGAGAACACCATCACCGACTGTCAAAATCAAATCATGGCAATTGGGAATGGCAGTGTGGCACTAACTTCGACCTTTTGCAAGAAAATAATGCGGTCCACATGTGCTCAGCAACTACACTCTGGCACCATTGCGCATTGCGGTACTCGCCCTAGTCACCTTGAGCCAATACAGGTGATCGAAGACGGCATGGTTATAATCAATGATCAATTAGCTTGCATAAAAACCTTAGAAGGCCCTGAGAGAAATGTTAAGGGAACCTATCTAATCACTTTCAATGAAGAGATCCAAATTAATGAAACAGTCTGCTCTAATCCAAAAAAGATGCAAAGGAAAGCCTGCCATACATTCATAGACTGAATCTGGAAAATGTTCACCATATAAAGGACATCAATAGTAAACTCTATACAGGTCTAGTGATTTATAGCACCTTTGTGATTATCATCCTGGTTACGTACCTTGGCCTTAATAAATTGCAACAAATAAGGATTAGGAAAAGGCAAAATCATGCGCTCCAGGCGACCATTAATAGCTATAGAAGGGCCGAGGACGACCCTAACTTAAACGGGGAGGAGTTAACACTGTCACCTCTACAATCAGAGGGGAAGAACAAGCAGTATAAAGTAGTAGCGGTGAAGTAGCAAAACAAATGTGATGGACGGAAAGTTTTAGTTTAACAACTCCATACTAATAGAACGGTTCAGGCGAGTCGCCGAATCCGATATAAATATAAGAATTTAAATTAATAAACATAAGTTTTTAAATAAACAATTATCATAATTTTTTCTACTGCTTGTTCTTCCCCTCTGATTGTAGAGGTGACAGTGTTAACGTATGTATATATATATATATATATATATATATATATATATATATATATAAGTGTTAACGTATGTATATATATATATATATATATATATATATATATATATATATATATATATATATATATATATATACATACGTTAACACTGTCACCTCTACAATCAGAGGGGAAGAACAAGCAGTAGAAAAAATTATGATAATTGTTTATTTAAAAACTTATGTTTATTAATTTAAATTCTTATATTTATATCGGATTCGGCGACTCGCCTGAACCGTTCTATTAGTATGGAGTTGTTAAACTAAAACTTTCCGTCCATCACATTTGTTTTGCTACTTCACCGCTACTACTTTATACTGCTTGTTCTTCCCCTCTGATTGTAGAGGTGACAGTGTTAACTCCTCCCCGTTTAAGTTAGGGTCGTCCTCGGCCCTTCTATAGCTATTAATGGTCGCCTGGAGCGCATGATTTTGCCTTTTCCTAATCCTTATTTGTTGCAATTTATTAAGGCCAAGGTACGTAACCAGGATGATAATCACAAAGGTGCTATAAATCACTAGACCTGTATAGAGTTTACTATTGATGTCCTTTATATGGTGAACATTTTCCAGATTCAGTCTATGAATGTATGGCAGGCTTTCCTTTGCATCTTTTTTGGATTAGAGCAGACTGTTTCATTAATTTGGATCTCTTCATTGAAAGTGATTAGATAGGTTCCCTTAACATTTCTCTCAGGGCCTTCTAAGGTTTTTATGCAAGCTAATTGATCATTGATTATAACCATGCCGTCTTCGATCACCTGTATTGGCTCAAGGTGACTAGGGCGAGTACCGCAATGCGCAATGGTGCCAGAGTGTAGTTGCTGAGCACATGTGGACCGCATTATTTTCTTGCAAAAGGTCGAAGTTAGTGCCACACTGCCATTCCCAATTGCCATGATTTGATTTTGACAGTCGGTGATGGTGTTCTCTTTAAAGAGGTTCAATACTGTGTTATTATGTTGGACGGGAAGCAGTGTTAATTTCTTACATTCTATTTTGGGTTTAGGATACTTAATTAAAAATGTAAACAGTTATTGTCTAGGAGAGCTCTAATGTGGGATACTTCGATAACACCGGTTATGGTAGTATTTGTAGCGTGCTTATTTACGATTGTGTTAATGTCTTCGGAATCAAGTATTGCCGTATTTATTATATCTATCTTGGCCAAAGTGACCCTAAGCATCAGGGTTTCTATTTCAGAAATAATCATCCTATTTCTTGCCAAAAGAGTTTCATAGAAGTGACCTGTATCCATTTTACTACTTCCCGATTTAATTATGGTATTAATAGTATCCGTTAGTTTATTTATCTGTTCCTGAATATCCGTAATAATAGCCCTCTGTTTTCAAAAATGTCTGTTAAAATATTCCTGCAGTGCCAAAATTTAGTGGCTGGAAAACATTCGACTAATTCATTTTGGATCAAGGCTAACGTCGGTAAGTCACAATATATTGCGTTCACAACGTTCGAATTGACAGCTAGTTTTACCTCATTAATGAGCATGGTCTTGTCTTTAAATTCAATAACATGACGAGTCTTTTCGGTAAACAGTACGAATGTCCGTTTTCGCGGCACAATGGAGTCTTCCAGCACAATCTGATTCCTAAAACAGTTAAGAGGCTTATCCGTTGAATCGATAGTGTAAGTCAGTGACTCTTCTCTATGAACAGTAGCGGCGTCTGATTGAATTTCCTGATCTATAGCATTAATGTACTGGCGAGATAAAGCGTCAGCGACCAGGTTTTGTTTACCAGGTTTGTAAAAAATATTGGCATTATGCTCCTCCAGAAAATATTTTCAACGCTTTACTTTCGCTTTGGGATTCCTGTCTGAAACTGCGAACGTCAGTGGCTGGTGATCAGTATAAATGTTGAGAGTTTTTACGCCATAGAGGTAGTTTCTCAGTTTTTTTAGGGCCCAAACTATAGCAAGGAGTTCGCGTTCGTTAGTTGCCAAGTCACATTCCTTATCCTTTAAGGTTCTGGAAATCATTGTAATGGGCCTCCCATCTTGTGATAGCACAGCCCCCAGGCCTGAGGATGAGGCATCCGTTGTTAAGTCGAACGGTTTTCGAAAGTCCGGGTAGAGTAACATAACGTCTTCAGAGGTTAATAATTTTTTCAATTTTTCAAATGCTTTTATTTGACTCTCATCAAAATTTACCTTTATCTTTTTCGACTGAGTAGCACTTACTTTACCATTATCGCCCTTGAGGATATCCGTTATGGGTTTCGCAATTGATGCAAAGTCCATGACAAAACATCGATAGTAACTTGCTAGCCCCAAGAATGGTCTAACTTTAAATAACGTTGATGGTTGTTCGTAATTATTGATTGCAGCAACTTTCTCAGGACTAGTCCTTATACCGCCTCGAGAGACGATAAACCCGAGGTATTCTACGCTTTCTTTGAAAAAATTTCATTTTTCTCGTGAAACCCTCATATTTGCCTCGAATGATCTGTCCAGGACCCATGCTATTTGTTTAACGTGGTCTTCTTCATTCTCCGAGAAGATAATCACATTGTCCACATAAACATATCAAATCTTTCTTCAGGCCAAAAGGGAGTCTGCAAAATTCGTACTTGCCACTCCCGACAGAGAATGTTGTCTTTTCTCGGTCATGTTCTGCAAGCGATAGATCGGACGGTTATGCGAGTACGTA
Organism: Musca domestica; assembly: GCF_030504385.1. NCBI lineage: Eukaryota > Metazoa > Arthropoda > Insecta > Diptera > Muscidae > Musca > Musca domestica. Next base: position 195,719 of record NW_026712428.1, read on the forward strand.
AAATTAAGGACTGTGTTGAACGATGAAAGGACCATATCAGCTGGACCTTCAGCTTTGTTCCTGATAATCGCAACTGCCATGTAATGCTTAGAACTTCCATCAAAATTCTCAAAAATTTTATAGGGCGTGTGGGCTGCCTGGCGCCATGAGACATACTGTTCGGGCTTCCCCTCAAAATCCGGTAGGGACTTAACAACATCTAACTACTCGTCGCAGGTTGTTCCAGGTCTAATTTGAATTTCCCTAAATGTCTCGATTTCAGGAGCCCTGACCGAAGTGCTATCAACACGTTTAACTAAATCCTCAATCTGTTTTTCAAAACTCTGCTTCTGAACTCTTAATGCTGCATTGATTGCGGTATCGACAATCACCTTAAGCTGGTCTGGTGTTATTGCCATTTTAGAATCCGCTTCCCACCAATTTCCGATATTCAATCTTTCACTTTCGCGTCTTTTCTCCACGGGTATTCTTTTAAAGACCCCAATGACCTCGTCTATTTCTCTATCATTCATATGTTTCAAGACATTTCTTAACACTTGAGTAAATAAGCACTCTACTCACAGGTATTTCATTGTTGTTTCTGGTATTTTATATAAAGAGATTAGTAATCCGGTTTCTCGTCCTGGTGGGTGTCCTTATTGCTCAATTCCCAAAGTTTTTAATAGGCTTCTTTTTGACCTTATCACTTTCTCGCTGCCCAAAGTTTTCGGATACTTTGGTGACTTTTAATATTTATTCTTTATTTAATATTGCAATATTTTTTAAATGATTTTATATCATGTTAAAAAAAATTGTTTTACGCTTGCCCCGCGTTGCTGGCGCCCAACGCCAGCAATTATGATAATTGTTTATTTAAAAACTTATGTTTATTAATTTAATTTCTTATATTTATATCGGATTCGGCGTTTGGGCACTGCTGATCTTGCGTCACTATCCGACCGTTGTCGCAGTCGACGTTTGGGTATTGCTGATCTTGCGCTTCGTGCAAAGTATTGTTTTTATTTTGTTTACACAAATATGCTAGCAACGTCTGGATGATTTTCTGTTGTCAAATGTCTGGGTTAATAAAATATGCTTGCCTTGCTCCTCGTGAAGAATATCATTTTTCGCGACACACAAAAAAGACCAATAGTGTTTGTGTTTGATGTTGTGAAATAAATTGTGTTCATTGTTGGAAGTAAGGGGGATAACTATTTGTTTTTTATACTTGTTCTTCCCCTCTGATTGTAGAGGTGACAGTGTTAACATACATATATATGTTAACATATATATATACATATATATATATATATATATATATATATATATATATATATATATATATATATATATATATATATATATATATATATATATATATAAACTAATATATATATATATAAACTAAAAAATTTCTTAAAAAAAACTTGTGTTTAAAAAACTAACCTGACCAGGAATTGAACCAGGGTCACCTGAGTCGCAATCAACAAAAATAACTCAGCGCCAGCCACCTATATATATATATATATATATATATATATATATATATATATATATATATATATATATATATATATATATATATATATATATATATATATATATATATATATATATATATATATATATATATATATATATATATATATATATATATATATATATATATATATATATAATTGTTTTACGCTTGCCCCGCGTTGCTGGCGACCAACGCCAGCAATTATGATAATTGTTATTTAAAAACTTATGTTTATTAATTTAATTTCTTATATTTATATCGGATTCGGCGTTTGGGCACTGCTGATCTTGCGTCACTATCCGACCGTTGTTGCAGTCGACGTTTGGGTATTGCTGATCTTGCGCCTCGTCCAAAGTATTGTTTTTATTTTGTTTACACAAATATGCTAGCAACGTCTGGATGATTTTCTGTTGTCAAATGTCTGGGTTAATAAATATGCTTGCCTTGCGCCTTGAGTAAGGGGGATAACTACTTGTTTTTTATACTTGTTCTTCCCCTCTGATTGTAGAGGTGACAGTGTTAACATATATATATATATATATATATATAATTATATATATATATATATATATATATATATATATATATATATATATATATATATATATATATATATATATATATATATATATATATATATATATATATATATATATATGTTAACACTGTCACCTCTACAATCAGAGGGGAAGAACAAGTATAAAAACAAGTAGTTATCCCCCTTACTTCCAACAATGAACACAATTTATTTCACAACATCAAACACAAACACTATTGGTCTTTTTTGTGTGTCGCGAAAAATGATATTCTTCACGAGGAGCAAGGCAAGCATATTTTATTAACCCAGACATTTGACAACAGAAAATCATCCAGACGTTGCTAGCATATTTGTGTAAACAAAATAAAAACAATACTTTGCACGAGGCGCAAGATCAGCAATACCCAAACGTCGACTGCGACAACGGTCGGATAGTGACGCAAGATCAGCAGTGCCCAAACGCCGAATCCGATATAAATATAAGAAATTAAATTAATAAACATAAGTTTTTAAATAAACAATTATCATAATTGCTGGCGTTGGGCGCCAGCAACGCGGGGCAAGCGTAAAACAATTTTATATATATATATATATATATATATATATATATATATATATATATATATATATATATATATACATATATATATATGTAAGAGGAGTGATTCGGGGACAGCAAAGAAAAATGAATTAGTAACAATTTTTTATACAATATAGATTATATAAGCATACATAACCCGATATCTGAGCGAAATAATTTATATCTTATGTTCTACGACGTTTTATATTCTTTGAGATTTATTTGGGGTCATCTGTTATACTGTGAATCATTTCGGCCAATGTACCTGAAATGCGCGTATCACATACAACAATAGGGGTTGCCACCGCTATGTTAAATTTTACCATTTTTTTTTTTCTAAACTATATTGAACGACCTCTCCTTTGAATTTTAATGAATATGAATATGTACTAAAAGGGTAAAAAAATCGCTTAAATATACTAAAAGCAGCATATTCGTGGCCAAACGGAATGAGCTAAAATTCTAAAATTTGAAACTAGAGTAACTAATGCTCTAAAAATAACCTTTAAAATATAGATATCAGTGGAAAATGATTAAACTAATAAATTTCTTAAAAAAAACTTGTGTTTAAAAAACTAACCTGACCAGGAATTGAACCAGGGTCACCTGAGTCGCAATCAACAAAAATAACTCAGCGCCAGCCACCTACCGATTGAGACACAACACTACTGATGATTTCGCAATCTAAATAAAAACAATAGTTTTACATTTTGATGGCCGCTAGCTTGAATGTATACTAAAGGGAATGGTTTGTTATGAGAAATGCAACTACATGAAAGGACAACAGCTTAACATCTGTGAACGTGAACCAAATAAACTGTTCATATAGGTACAAACACAATTTTATTAAAATAATGTGCAAAATAACAATATGTGAATTCTATTATTTCAGTTATAATAGGTTTATCTCATATTTTCTTCTTTGCTTTTTTGCGGAAAATTTCATATTTCTATTCCTATATCAGCCGTGAGCAAATAAGAAAGAAATAATTTAAGGGAGTAAAAAAAATTATTTTTCATAATTTGGCATGTTCTTTTTGATACATCGATATTGTGAAACAAATATTTAAAATTAACAAAAGTCTTAAATCTGATTTATAAAAAGAAGAAATAGGCATCATGTCCAGAATATATTTCATCTAATAATAGTAATAAAAAAGTAGAACAAAAACTGAACTATAAATACCTGCATTTTAATTTTCATGGCCCGTTACTTTCAATGACGATGCTGTTAAGAGTTTCAGATGCAACATCGACATGAACTTTTGTTTATAAACATGTTGCACGATTCAGATTGCGATTTTAGATCATAGTGTTGCAGTGGAGTGGTGGTCGGGTTGGTTAAGGGCAACTGCTGGCATGCACTGGGTTGGGAGTTCAAATCCGCGCTGGGGCATTTTAAGTTTGTTTATTTATTTTTTTTTTTGGAACATAAAACGAATGAATTCGGTAATGTATTATAAATAGTACAATTTTTTTATCATTAAAGACAATAGACCTACCAATGTTTCATAATATTTATTATACCCTCAGCCATATGGCAAAGACACAAAATATAATAAGATGGGACATTACATTGTTACTTTTCTTCAATAGATGGCGTTGGCTGTGGAAAAATATGTTATGTCACGATATCGCGACATAGCATTACTTTGTAAACAGAGCTGACACATTTTTAGAGTTGTTGTTGATTTTTATCGATTCAATGTACAAGAAAATGCTTTGGAATACATTTTTGAGAGCATGCCTATCATAACTGATAATTTTTTCCGCTTTCTAAAATTTCCAGTACATTTCTGTTATGTCGCCTGCCATCTATTATCTGATAGAACAAGTTAAAAAGTATCTTTCGGTTATGCCGACAGTTGTATACCCTCAGCCAATGTACCCCTTATGGAGTAGGTTCCGAAGGAATGGGCCAATATAGGCCATTTTCTATCGGACCTTAATGATATAAATATTCCGTCGTGACAGGTTTGAAACATTTAACTTTGGTAATATTTTAACTTTACATGACATATATCAAAATTTTTAGAAAATGTGAACATGTGCGTGAGGTACCAGATATAGTCGATCGAAGTATTCCATTTTCATGCTTCATCTAGTAGATATACAAATATTGGTATGGGCAATATTACAAGAAAATGAAACATTTATATCCAATTTATGGAAAATCATATATTCCATATTCATCTCAGGTTTCTGGCAAAGAGATATATTTAGAAATAGCAAGTTTTAAAGAATCGCTGACTTGTTTCGCAAGTTATGACAGATAAAAATATCGAAAATTGTGACCCTTTGTGGGTGAGGTACCAGAGGGGGTTCACTGATAGATATCATCTGCACAACAGATATTGTATTAGAAAAAATGTTTGTGTGTGTGAAATTTGAAGAGTGTTGAATGCTTATTTCGCTTTCTTTGAGCGTTTTGTTTTCCAAACTCGTGAAACCTATGTGGGGCAGATAGCAAACGAAATGGTCCGATCTCTAACATCTTTATAACAGATCTTGTGGGATGAAAATATTGAGATGTACTATGTCTGAAATATAAATTGAACCTGATGCTTATTTCTGATTTTATAAACGTATATCTTTTGATACGGTTAAAACGTGCCTACTCAAAATAACGCTTTTAGACACTAGGTCTCTGTGAACCGAATCCGGTTCGGAACATTTGGATTCTATCTGGCGATGTCCGTCCATCCGTCAGTCTGGCTGGTGCGCACGATAACTTTCAAAGGGACTAACCGATTTGGTCCAAACTTGGTACATCGTAATATTTTTGTCAAAACTTATATCAAGTTCAATATCCTATTGTACCTCCCCCACAAGATGTCAATATTTTCAAAGAAAATAATATATCGTACAGAAAGGGAAAGCATAATCCGATTTTGCTCCAAATTTGCAAATCCTAATATTTGCGTCAGATGCACTAGGTCCGATACGAAAATGGACAATATCGGTCCACTCCATCTAGTACCACTCCCACAATGGGTAAAAATTTTGAATAATTACAACTCTTATAAAATGTGATGTAAGAGTCCGATTGTCTTTAACTTTCGCACATCCCAATAATTTTAATTACCCAAGGTCTGGTGTTAAGATGGAATACATAGTTCCAATATATATATATATATTTTCTGCACAGAAAGAGAAAAGATATTCCGATTTTGCTCCAACTATGCAAATTCTAATATTTGCGTCAGTTCCAGGTCAGGTGCGAAAATGGAAAATATTGGTCCCCACAAAAAGTAAAAATGTTGAATGGTTACAACTCTAATAAAGTGTGATGTAAGAGTTCGGTTGTCTTCAAATTTCACACATCTCAATAATTTTATTAACCCAAGGTCTGGCGAAAAGATGGAATACAATTCTTCAGGTACCTCTCCCAAAAATGTTGACATTTTGTATATCAATTAAGCTTATAAAACGCGAAATAAATATCTGATTCCACTCCAGACTTGGTACATCTCAATATTTCTATCAACACAGGATTTGTTATAACAAGTAAAAAAACAGTAAGTTCGACCGGGCCGAACTTTGAATACCCTCCACCATTTGGGAAGAATTAGAAAATTTTCAAAAACATACAATCCATTAAGAATTGTTAACTGTTAAAATCTTAAAAATACCGAATATTGGAAGGTGTCGATATATGGAGGATATAAGATATTGTGGATCTATATAGACAATTCTATTTCAGGGGATAAAGTACTCACACGGAACTCCTTTTATGCAATTTCAGAATTCCGCTGAAAAGTGTGGGTAAAATCATCTAAATATCGAATATCGGGGTACCGTTATGTGGGGGATATACGATATTGTAGACATATATAGACAATTCTCTTTCAGGGGGTAAAGTACTCACAAAGAACTCCTTGTGTAGAATTTCAGACAATTCCATCAAAATATCGAATATCGGGGGGTACCGTAATATGGGGGCTACACGATATCGTGGACCAATACAGACAATTCTCTTTAAGGGGATAAAGTATTCACAAGGAACACTTCGAGAGAATTTTCAGATAATTTCGTTGAAAAGTGTGGGTGAAATCATCAAAATACCGAATTTGGGGTACCGTTGTATGGGGGATATACGATATCGTGGACCTATATAGATATTTCTCTACCTGGGGGTAAAGTACTCATAAAGAACTCCTTGTGTACAATTTCAGACAATTTCATTTAAAAATCTTCAAAATACCGAATATCGGGGGTACCGTTATACGGGGCCTATACGATATCGTGGACCTATATAGACAATTCTCTGCCAGAGGGTAAAGTACTCATTAGGAACTTCTTGTGTACAATTTCAGACAATTCCATTAAAAAATGTGACTAAAATCATCAAAATACCGAATATCGATATCGTGGACCTATATAGATAATTTTCTGCCAGGGGGCAAAGAAAACGTTACGAACTCCTTGTGTACAATGTCAGACAATTTCATTGAAAATGTGGCTGAAATAATTTTCACCCCGAATTTCGGGGTTACCGTTATATGGGCGCTATACGATATCGTGGACCTATATAGCCCATCTTCGAACCTAACCGGCCTGTAGACCAAAGACAGATCTTTGCAAAATTTTAGTTTCCTATCTTAATTAGTTTCGACTGTAGCGTGATTACAACAGACGGACAGGGCTAAATCGTCTTAGAATTTCACTCTGATCAAGAATATATTTAGTTTGTTGGGTCTAACATTATTATTTCGATGAGTTACAAACGGAATGACGAACTTAATACACCCTCCATACTATGTATGGTGGAGGGTATAAAAACGGTAGAGATCGGACTATTCTTTCTGGTTAATCCCTCACAAAGGGTTAAAGTTTTGAATAACCAAAACGTTTGTAAAATCCGAAGTAATCATGATGTTCTCTTTATGTTTCACACATCCCATTATTTCCACTAATAAAAGATCTGTTGTGAAGATGGGATACATCGATCCACTCCTTCTGGTACCTCCCCACAAAGGCTCAACATTTTGAATATCCATAAATTCAAATATTAGGATTTGCAAAGTTGGAACAAATTCGGATTAATACATCTCTTTCTGTGCAGAAATTTTTTTTGTGAATATCTCGATGTTGTTTGAGGGAGGTACCAGAAGGAGTGGACCGATATATTCCATCCTAACAAAAGACATTGGGTTAATATAAATATTGGAATGTGTGAAATTTGAAGACAATCGGACTCTTACATCACACTTTATGAGAGTTGTAATTATTTAAAATTTTGACCCTTTGTGGGGGAGGTACCAGAAGGAGTGGGCCGATGTTGTCCATTTTCACACCAGACATAGCACTGACGCAAATATTAGGATTTGCAAAGTTGGAACAAAATCGGATTATCATTTCTCTTCATCTGTGCAAAAAATATTTTTTTGAAAATTTCGACCTTTTGTGGGGGAGGTAGCAGATGGAGCGGACCGATATATTCCATCTTAACATCAGACCATGGGTTAATATAAATATTCGGATGTGTAAAATTTTAAGACAATCGGACTCTTAAATCACATATTATGAGAGTTGTAATTATTCAAAATGTTGACCATTTGTTTCCATTTTCACACCTGACCCAGCACTGGCGCAAAAATATGGGGATATGCAAAGTTGGAGCAAAATCGGATTATCCTTTCTCTTTCTCTGCAAAAAAAATGTATTTTTTGAAAATGTCGACCTTTGTGGGGGAGGTACCAGAAGGAGTGGACCGATATGCCCATCTCCGAACTCGATCTAAGTTTGACAAAAATATTACGATGTACCAAGTTTGGACCAAATCGGATACTCCCTTCGAGAGTTATCGTGCGCACCAGCCAGCCAGAAAGACAGACGGACGGACGGACATCGGTTTTTTTTACTGTTTTAACCGTACCAAATGATATATACCCTGTACCATTTACATACATTACCGAATTCATTCGTTTTATGTTCCAAAAAAAAAAATAAATAAACAAACTTAAAATGCCCCAGCGCGGATTTGAACTCCCAACCCAGTGCATGCCAGCAGTTGCCCTTAACCAACCCGACCACCACTCCACTGCAACACTATGATCTAAAATCGCAATCTGAATCGTGCAACATGTTTATAAACAAAAGTTCATGTCGATGTTGCATCTGAAACTCTTAACAGCATCGTCATTGAAAGTAACGGGCCATGAAAATTAAAATGCAGGTATTTATAGTTCAGTTTTTGTTCTACTTTTTTATTACTATTATTAGATGAAATATATTCTGGACATGATGCCTATTTCTTCTTTTTATAAATCAGATTTAAGACTTTTGTTAATTTTAAATATTTGTTTCACAATATCGATGTATCAAAAAGAACATGCCAAATTATGAAAAATAATTTTTTTTACTCCCTTAAATTATTTCTTTCTTATTTGCTCACGGCTGATATAGGAATAGAAATATGAAATTTTCCGCAAAAAAGCAAAGAAGAAAATATGAGATAAACCTATTATAACTGAAATAATAGAATTCACATATTGTTATTTTGCACATTATTTTAATAAAATTGTGTTTGTACCTATATGAACAGTTTATTTGGTTCACGTTCACAGATGTTAAGCTGTTGTCCTTTCATGTAGTTGCATTTCTCATAACAAACCATTCCCTTTAGTATACATTCAAGCTAGCGGCCATCAAAATGTAAAACTATTGTTTTTATTTAGATTGCGAAATCATCAGTAGTGTTGTGGCTCAATCGGTAGGCGGCTGGCGCTGAGTTATTTTTGTTGATTGCGACTCAGGTGACCCTGGTTCAATTCCTGGTCAGGTTAGTTTTTTAAACACAAGTTTTTTTTAAGAAATTTATTAGTTTAATCATTTTCCACTAATACCTGTATTTTCCAGGTAAAATGAAAGGCAAAGGTATTTTTCGAAAGAAAAAAAAACGAACAAATACATCGTAAATGGTCTGAGAGTTTTACGTTCGTCAAGAATATGTATACTTTGTTGGTCCTAACATGATTATTTCGAGGAGTTACCTAGCGAAAGACATGTCATCACAGAATTGCGATGATTAAGGACACCAAAAAAGTTGATAATTTGGTAAAACATGGTAACCCTATGAATTTATTTTTTTGGTTTTTTACCGAAAAATCATACTTATTGACTATACATATTGAAAAATAAGGTGTATTTAAGGAAAGAATATGTGGATATTCCAAAAAAACCAAAAATATTGACATTTAAAAATTTTGTCCCCGAATTCAGAATGTCCTCTAATAATTCGCAGCCCCTGATGAGAATTCTGGGACAGACCTCAAATACCGAAAATGTCCCCAGAAAGATCGGTGTATCCAAACTTAGTCCCTGAATAGTTCTCCTCACATATATATATATATATATATATATATATATATATATATATATATATATATATATATATATATATATATATATATATATATATATATATATATGTTAACATATGTATGTATGTTAACACTGTCACCTCTACAATCAGAGGGGAAGAACAAGTATAAAAAACAAATAGTTATCCCCCTTACTTCCAACAATGAACACAATTTATTTCACAACATCAAACACAAACACTATTGGTCTTTTTTGTGTGTCGCGAAAAATGATATTCTTCACGAGGCGCAAGGCAAGCATATTTTATTAACCCAGACATTTGACAACAGAAAATCATCCAGACGTTGCTAGCATATTTGTGTAAACAAAATAAAAACAATACTTTGCACGAAGCGCAAGATCAGCAATACCCAAACGTCGACTGCGACAACGGTCGGATAGTGACGCAAGATCAGCAGTGCCCAAACGCCGAATCCGATATAAATATAAGAAATTAAATTAATAAACATAAGTTTTTAAATAAACAATTATCATAATTGCTGGCGTTGGGCGCCAGCAACGCGGGGCAAGCGTAAAACAATTTTTTTTAACATGATATAAAATCATTTAAAAAATATTGCAATATTAAATAAAGAATAAATATTAAAAGTCACCAAAGTATCCGAAAACTTTGGGCAGCGAGAAAGTGATAAGGTCAAAAAGAAGTCTATTAAAAACTTTGGGAATTGTGCAATGAGGACACCCACCAGGACGAGAAACCGGATTACTAATCTCTTTATATAAAATACCAGAAACAACAATGAAATACCTGTGAGTAGAGTGCTTATTTACTCAAGTGTTAAGAAATGTCTTGAAACATATGAATGATAGAGAAATAGACGTGGTCGTTGGGGTCTTTAAAAGAATACCCGTGGAGAAAAGACGCGAAAGTGAAAGATTGAATATCGGAAATTGGTGGGAAGCGGATTCTAAAATGGCAATAACACCAGACCAGCTTGTGGCGATTGTCGATACCGCAATCAATGCAGCATTAAGAGTTCAGAAGCAGAGTTTTGAAAAACAGACTGAGGATTTAGTTAAACGTGTTGATAGCACTTCGGTCAGGGCTCCTGAAATCGAGACATTTAGGGGAATTCAAATTAGACCTGGAACAACCTACGACGAGTCGTTAGATGTTGTTAAGTCCCTACCGGATTTTGAGGGGAAGCCCGAACAGTATGTCTCATGGCGCCAGGCAGCCCACACGCCCTATAAAATTTTTGAGAATTTTGATGGAAGTTCTAAGCATTACATGGCAGTTGCGATTATCAGGAACAAAGCTGAAGGTCCAGCTGATATGGTCCTTTCATCGTTCAACACAGTCCTTAATTTTACGTACTCGCATAACCGTCCGATCTATCGCTTGCAGAACATGACCGAGAAAAGACAACATTCTCTGTCGGGAGTGGCAAGTACGAATTTTGCAGACTCCCTTTTGGCCTGAAGAAAGATTTGATATGTTTATGTGGACAATGTGATTATCTTCTCGGAGAATGAAGAAGACCACGTTAAACAAATAGCATGGGTCCTGGACAGATCATTCGAGGCAAATATGAGGGTTTCACGAGAAAAATGAAATTTTTTCAAAGAAAGCGTAGAATACCTCGGGTTTATCGTCTCTCGAGGCGGTATAAGGACTAGTCCTGAGAAAGTTGCTGCAATCAATAATTACGAACAACCATCAACGTTATTTAAAGTTAGACCATTCTTGGGGCTAGCAAGTTACTATCGATGTTTTGTCATGGACTTTGCATCAATTGCGAAACCCATAACGGATATCCTCAAGGGCGATAATGGTAAAGTAAGTGCTACTCAGTCGAAAAAGATAAAGGTAAATTTTGATGAGAGTCAAATAAAAGCATTTGAAAAATTGAAAAAATTATTAACCTCTGAAGACGTTATGTTACTCTACCCGGACTTTCGAAAACCGTTCGACTTAACAACGGATGCCTCATCCTCAGGCCTGGGGGCTGTGCTATCACAAGATGGGAGGCCCATTACAATGATTTCCAGAACCTTAAAGGATAAGGAATGTGACTTGGCAACTAACGAACGCGAACTCCTTGCTATAGTTTGGGCCCTAAAAAAACTGAGAAACTACCTCTATGGCGTAAAAACTCTCAACATTTATACTGATCACCAGCCACTGACGTTCGCAGTTTCAGACAGGAATCCCAAAGCGAAAGTAAAGCGTTGAAAATATTTTCTGGAGGAGCATAATGCCAATATTTTTTACAAACCTGGTAAACAAAACCTGGTCGCTGACGCTTTATCTCGCCAGTACATTAATGCTATAGATCAGGAAATTTAATCAGACGCCGCTACTGTTCATAGAGAAGAGTCACTGACTTACACTATCGATTCAACGGATAAGCCTCTTAACTGTTTTAGGAATCAGATTGTGCTGGAAGACTCCATTGTGCCGCGAAAACGGACATTCGTACTGTTTACCGAAAAGACTCGTCATGTTATTGAATTTAAAGACAAGACCATGCTCATTAATGAGGTAAAACTAGCTGTCAATTCGAACGTTGTGAACGCAATATATTGTGACTTACCGACGTTAGCCTTGATCCAAAATGAATTAGTCGAATGTTTTCCAGCCACTAAATTTTGGCACTGCAGGAATATTTTAACAGACATTTTTGAAAACAGAGGGCTATTATTACGGATATTCAGGAACAGATAAATAAACTAACGGATACTATTAATACCATAATTAAATCGGGAAGTAGTAAAATGGATACAGGTCACTTCTATGAAACTCTTTTGGCAAGAAATAGGATGATTATTTCTGAAATAGAAACCCTGATGCTTAGGGTCACTTTGGCCAAGATAGATATAATAAATACGGCAATACTTGATTCCGAAGACATTAACACAATCGTAAATAAGCACGCTACAAATACTACCATAACCGGTGTTATCGAAGTATCCCACATTAGAGCTCTCCTAGACAATAACTGTTTACATTTTTTAATTAAGTATCCTAAACCCAAAATAGAATGTAAGAAATTAACACTGCTTCCCGTCCAACATAATAACACAGTATTGAACCTCTTTAAAGAGAACACCATCACCGACTGTCAAAATCAAATCATGGCAATTGGGAATGGCAGTGTGGCACTAACTTCGACCTTTTGCAAGAAAATAATGCGGTCCACATGTGCTCAGCAACTACACTCTGGCACCATTGCGCATTGCGGTACTCGCCCTAGTCACCTTGAGCCAATACAGGTGATCGAAGACGGCATGGTTATAATCAATGATCAATTAGCTTGCATAAAAACCTTAGAAGGCCCTGAGAGAAATGTTAAGGGAACCTATCTAATCACTTTCAATGAAGAGATCCAAATTAATGAAACAGTCTGCTCTAATCCAAAAAAGATGCAAAGGAAAGCCTGCCATACCTTCATAGACTGAATCTGGAAAATGTTCACCATATAAAGGACATCAATAGTAAACTCTATACAGGTCTAGTGATTTATAGCACCTTTGTGATTATCATCCTGGTTACGTACCTTGGCCTTAATAAATTGCAACAAATAAGGATTAGGAAAAGGCAAAATCATGCGCTCCAGGCGACCATTAATAGCTATAGAAGGGCCGAGGACGACCCTAACTTAAACGGGGAGGAGTTAACACTGTCACCTCTACAATCAGAGGGGAAGAACAAGCAGTATAAAGAAGTAGCGGTGAAGTAGCAAAACAAATGTGATGGACGGAAAGTTTTAGTTTAACAACTCCATACTAATAGAACGGTTCAGGCGAGTCGCCGAATCCGATATAAATATAAGAATTTAAATTAATAAACATAAGTTTTTAAATAAACAATTATCATAATTCCTAACAGGCATATTTGATGTGGATGATGGCTTACAAGGGCCGTTCTCTGGAAAGAAGTATATATTTCGAACTTATTGCAAATAAGCATATGCGAATTATACACTAGAAACTCTCCAGGTTCGACTCAAGTTCTATTGGCAGATCTTTTTCACAGCAAAGTTTTTTTTTTTTTGTTTTTGTAGTGATGGATTTTTTGTCCACAACAACTACATTGCTTCCAATGCATACACTTGTTTTAGTGCTGCTTTAGGAAGAAGGGTTAATGGCTCTGAACGTAGAGACGGCAACTTCTAGTTGGCTGAACACCGAGGTCCGCGGTTCAAATCCCACAGCCAGGCTCGGTTGAATTTTTCAGTTTTGCCTTGTAAGGGCGAAGATCATATGTTTTATGATTTATGTGTTTGTTTCCTATTTCGAGACGAGCTTAATGATCTGAAATTTGCAGTGAAAAGGAAAGCCTGATAGACACTATCACACACTCACCACTATGCGACGCGTTTTGCCGTTGGTTAAGCGGCTCATCAGGCATATTTGGCGTGGATGATGGCTTACAAGGGCCGTTCTCTGGAAAGTAGTATATATTTCGAACTTATTGCAAATTAGCATATGCGAATTATACACTATAAACCCTCCAGGTTCGACTCAAGTTCTATTGGCAGATCTTTTTCACAGCAAAGTTTTTTTTTGTAGTGATGGATTTTTTGTCCACAACAACTACATTGCTTCCAATGCATACACTTGTTTAGTGCTGCTTTAGCAAAAAGGGTTAATGGCTCTGAACGTAGAGACGGCAACTTCTAGTTGGCTGCACACCGAGGTCTGCGGTTCAAATCCCACAGCCAGGCTCGGCTGAATTTTTGAGTTTTGCCTTGTAAGGGCGAAGAGCATATGTTTTATGATTTATGTGTTTGTTTTCTCTATCGAGACGAGCTTAATGATCTGAAATTTGCAGTGAATAGGAAAGCCTGATAGACACTATCACACACTCACCACTATGCGACGCGTTTCGCCGTTGGTTAAGCGGCTCTTCAGGCATATTTGGTGTGGATGATGGCTTACAAGGGCCGTTCTCTGGAAAGTAGTATATATTTCGAACTTATTGCAAATTAGCATATGCGAATTATACACTAGAAACTCTCCAGGTTCGACTAAAGTTCTATTGGCAGATCTTTTTCACAGCAAAGTTTTTTTTTGTTTTTGTAGTGATGGATTTTTTGTCCACAACAACTACATTGCTTCCAATGCATACATTTGTTTTAGTGCTGCTTTAGGAAGAAGGGTTAATGGCTCTGAATGTAGGACCGGCAACTTCTAGTTGGCTGCACACAAGGGAACTGATGAGGTTGGTGGCTCTTTCCGAAACCTAGGTATTTTCTGCCTTACCCCCTGGTAAACATTACCATCGTTCTCCACTAATAAACAAACGTTGTTTTTATACAAACAACAATAAAGGGGATTAAGCCTGACCAGTGTGCAACAACGAAATACCGTGTTACCCCGAGCAAACAAGCCAACACTGTTCTATTAATAATATACAAGGCACGGTTGACGAAGGGGTTTTCTTGTAACACACATAACCAACTTACATGGTTATGCTACTTCGTTCAGGTAGAACGAAAGCGTAACGAGTGGAGAAAGATGTAAATGTTTATAAGTGCGATTGTAATATTTTTAAAAGATTTTCCAAAAGAATTTTAGTTTTTTTTTTTTTTTAATTCTTTGGTTAATCTTCTATTGAGCTTGCGATCTCGTCACTTGGGTAAACAATGTTTTTTGTCAAAGAAGTTATTATTAAAATATCTTCTGGGGAGAATATCCCAGACAAAAAACTAGGGAACAGATGAGGATTGGTGGCTCTTTCCGAAGCCTAGGTATTTTCTGTCTTCCCCCTGGTAAACATTACCATCCTTCTCACTAATAAACAAACGTTGTTTTTATAAAAACAACAATAAAGGGGATTAATCCTGACCAGTTTGCAACAACAAAATACTATGTTATACCGTACAAACAAGCGAACACTGTTCCATTAATAGACAAGGCATGGTCGACGAAGGGGTTTTTTTGTAACAGACATAACCAACCTACATAGCTATTCTACTTCGTTCATGTAGAACGAAAGCATAACAAGTGGTGAAAGATGTAAATGTTTATAAGTGCAATTGTAAGACTTAGAAGGTTTTCCAAAAGTTTTCTAGTTTTATTTAATTCATTGTTTCCTCTTCTACTGAGCTTACGATCGCGTAAAATTTTTTTTGTCATAGAAGTTATTTTTAAAATAACTTTTGGCGAAAAAATCCCAGACAAAACCAAGAAAAAAAATAAAAACATTAAGTTCGGCCTTGCAAAACTTTTAATACCCTTCACCTTAGGGTAAGGAAACATTAGACGAAATGTGGAAAAAACCACAAAATACCCACAAATACCAATTTTTAGACAAATCAGTGAAAAAATGTGGCAAAAACCATCTAAATACCGAATATTGGGAGGTACCGTTATATGGGGGCTATACCAAATCATGGACCCATACATGCAATTTTTCGCCACCGGAGCTGGAACCCATTATGACCAACAAACACCAATTTTTATACAAATCCGTGAAAAAATGTGGCAAAAAAATTAAAATACCGAATATCGGGAGGTACCTTTATATGGGGGCTATACCAAAGCGTGGACCCATACATGCAATGTTTTGCCACACGCACAGGGACCCAGTATAACATACAAGTACCAATTTTCATATAAATCCGTGAAAAAATGTGACATAAATAATCAAAATACGGAATATCGGGAGGTGCCGTTATATGGGGACTATACCAGAACATGAACCGATATATCTCATTTTCAATACCAACCATCGTAGACACAATACAAATAGCTCTGCTCTACGTCAAATAATGTGGGCTGCATCGTGATTGTAACAGACAGACGGACATCGTTACATCGACTTATAATTTTATGCTGATTATGAATATGTTGATTATGAATACGTTTGTAACATCCTTAAATATTCTACGACGAATATTTACCTTTCCAAGGTGTAGGGTATATATATATATATATATATATATATATATATATATAATATATATGCTAGCAACGTCTGGATGATTTTCTGTTGTCAAATGTCTGGGTTAATAAAATATGCTTGCCTTGCGGCTCGTGAAGAATATCATTTTTCGCGACACACAAAAAAGAGCAATAGTGTTTGTGTTTATATATATATATATATATATATATATATATATATATATATATATATATATATATATATATATATATATATATATATATATATATATATATATATATATAAACACAAATATATATATATAAACACAAACACTATTGCTCTTTTTTGTGTGTCGCGAAAAATGATATTCTTCACGAGCCGCAAGGCAAGCATATTTTATTAACCCAGACATTTGACAACAGAAAATCATCCAGACGTTGCTAGCATATTTGTGTAAACAAAATAAAAACAATTCTTTGCACGAGGCGCAAGATCAGCAATACCCAAACGTCGACTACGACAACGGTCGGATGGTGACGCAAGATCAGCAGTGCCCAAACGTCGAATGCGATAACGGTCTGACGGTGAAGTAGCAAAACAAATGTGATGGACGGAAAGTTTTAGTTTAACAACTCCATACTAATAGAACGGTTCAGGCGAGTCGCCGAATCCGATATAAATATAAGAAATTAAATTAATAAACATAAGTTTTTAAATAAACAATTATCATAATGTGGGGCAAGCGTAAAACAATTTGATGATATAAAATCATTTAAAAAATATTGCAATATTAAATAAAGAATAAATATTAAAAGTCACCAAAGTATCCGAAAACTTTGGGCAGCGAGAAAGTGATAAGGTCAAAAGAAGCCTATTAAAAACTTTGGGAATTGAGCAATAAGGACACCCACCAGGACGAGAAACCGGATTACTAATCTCTTTATATAAAATACCAGAAACAACAATGAAATACCTGTGAGTAGAGTGCTTATTTACTCAAGTGTTAAGAAATGTCTTGAAACATATGAATGATAGAGAAATAGACGAGGTCATTGGGGTCTTTAAAAGAATACCCGTGGAGAAAAGACGCGAAAGTGAAAGATTGAATATCGGAAATTGGTGGGAAGCGGATTCTAAAATGGCAATAACACCAGACCAGCTTAAGGTGATTGTCGATACCGCAATCAATGCAGCATTAAGAGTTCAGAAGCAGAGTTTTGAAAAACAGATTGAGGATTTAGTTAAACGTGTTGATAGCACTTCGGTCAGGGCTCCTGAAATCGAGACATTTAGGGAAATTCAAATTAGACCTGGAACAACCTGCGACGAGTAGTTAGATGTTGTTAAGTCCCTACCGGATTTTGAGGGGAAGCCCGAACAGTATGTCTCATGGCGCCAGGCAGCCCACACGCCCTATAAAATTTTTGAGAATTTTGATGGAAGTTCTAAGCATTACATGGCAGTTGCGATTATCAGGAACAAAGCTGAAGGTCCAGCTGATATGGTCCTTTCATCGTTCAACACAGTCCTTAACTTTAAGGCGATTATTGCTCGCCTTGATTTTACGTATTCGGATAAACGTCCGATCTACCTAGTAGAGCAGGAACTTTCTACTCTGCGCCAGGGAAATTTAACCTTTTTGGAGTTCTATGGAGAAGTGGAAAGGAAATTAACACTTTTGGTAAATAAAACGATTATTACTTATAGTGGTGATATATGGAAGACGATAAACGAAAAATATAGGATGGATGCACTTCGAGTTTTTATATCTGGCACAAGGAAGGGTCTAAGCGATGTTCTTTTTTCTGCAAGACCCTCTGATCTGCCTTCAGCCCTTGCCTTGGCACAAGAGGTCGAATCAAATCATCAACGTTACTAATTCGCTACCAACTATGCAAGGTCCCTTGAAGAAAATAGGAAAAAGAGGGGCGATATAATTCGGGGCGACGGTAATGTCTTAGCAAGTCATGAAGCTAGAGGCGCGCCATTCGGTAAAAATCCCTATTTTATGAGAAACCATGGGTTTACAAATCGACAACAAAAATATGATACTGCTGAGCCAATGGAAGTCAACTCATCATCCCGGTTTAGGCAAACAAATAAATTCCAACCAGTACATAGCGCTAACACACAAAGCCAGCTGCAATACGGTGGTCATAATCAATTTGGGCGCTGGATGAAAAGACCTTACGATGGTTCTCCAAGATTTACAGGGCCAAAGCAGCAAAGAATAAATCATATCATATCATATCATATCATAGATGCGGAGACAACGGAGATCGATGACGAGATTGAAGCGAACGAAACAAGCTGTGTTGACGAGATCAATTTTTAGGGGCGACTCCTAGTTGCCGTATATAGAACGGACTATAGCAGGGAGAAAAATGAAACTTCTTATCGATACCGGAACGTCAAAAAATTATATGAGGCCTTTAAGGGGACTAAAAAGCATAACTCCGGTTGAGAAACCCTTCATAGTAAAGTCCATCCACGGATATGAGAATATTGCTGAAAAATGTACCTGTAATTTATTCGGCACAAATAATGTTTTTTTTTTTATCTTACCATCTCTTACCACCTTTGATGGCATAATTGGCATAGATCTGTTAACACAGGCTGGTGCATTAATAGATTTTGAGAAATGGAGAAATCAGACAGAAAATGATTGTGAAAAACTAAAATTTTTGAAGTGCGCTAAAGTGAACTTCCCACAAGTAGAGGACATAGAGGTACCTCATAGCGTAACAGCAAAATTTCGTAGTATGATAGAATCGTTTAGGAGTCTTTG
The DNA here is from genome assembly GCF_030504385.1 of Musca domestica. NCBI lineage: Eukaryota > Metazoa > Arthropoda > Insecta > Diptera > Muscidae > Musca > Musca domestica. Next base: position 215,347 of record NW_026712428.1, read on the forward strand.
CAAACCCTGATGAAGCATTACCCTTTAACACGAATATAGTCGCCACTATCAGGACTACTGATAATGAACCGATCTATACCAAGTTGTACCCTTACCCTATGGGGGTCGCTGACTTCGTGAACAACAAAGTTCGTGATTTGCTAAAAAACGGTATAATTAAACCTTCGAGGTCCCCCTATAACATCCAACAATGGATGACAAGTACCCCATTCCAGATGTCATAATGATCTTGGCGAATCTGGGCAAAGCTAAATATTTTACGACGCTCGACCTAAAATCGGGATTTCACCAAATATCGCTTGCAGAACATGACCGAGAAAATACAACATTCTCTGTCGGGAGTGGCAAGTACGAATTTTGCAGACTCCCTTTTGGCCTGAAGAAAGATTTGCTATGTTTATGTGGACGATGTGATTATCTTCTCGGAGAATAAAGAAGACCACGTTAAACACATAGCATGGGTCCTGGACAGATCATTCTAGGCAAATATGAGGGTTTCACGAGAAAAGCCAATTTTTTTCAAAGAAAGCGTAGAATACCTCGGGTTTATCGTCTCTCCAGGCGGTATAAGGACTAGTCCTGAGAAAGTTGCTGCAATCAATAATTACGAACAACCATCAACGTTATTTAAAGTTAGATCATTCTTGGGGCTAGCAAGTTACTATCGATGTTTTGTCATGGACTTTGCATCAATTGCGAAACCCATAACGGATATCCTCAAGGGCGATAATGGTAAAGTAAGTGCTACTCAGTCGAAAAAGATAAAGGTAAATTTTGATGAGAGTCAAATAAAAGCATTTGAAAAATTGAAAAAATTATTAACCTCTGAAGACGTTATGTTACTCTACCCGGACTTTCGAAAACCGTTCGACTTAACAACGGATGCCTCATCCTCAGGCCTGGGGGCTGTGCTATCACAAGATGGGAGGCCCATTAAAATGATTTCCAGAACCTTAAAGGATAAGGAATGTGACTTGGCAACTAACGAACGCGAACTCCTTGCTATAGTTTGGGCCCTAAAAAAACTGAGAAACTACCTCTATGGCGTAAAAACTCTCAACATTTATACTGATCACCAGCCACTGACGTTCGCAGTTTCAGACAGGAATCCCAAAGCGAAAGTAAAGCGTTGAAAATATTTTCTGGAGGAGCATAATGCCAATATTTTTTACAAACCTGGTAAACAAAACCTGGTCGCTGACGCTTTATCTCGCCAGTACATTAATGCTATAGATCAGGAAATTCAATCAGACGCCGCTACTGTTCATAGAGAAGAGTCACTGACTTACACTATCGATTCAACGGATAAGCCTCTTAACTGTTTTAGGAATCAGATTGTGCTGGAAGACTCCATTGTGCCGCGAAAACGGACATTCGTACTGTTTACCGAAAAGACTCGTCATGTTATTGAATTTAAAGACAAGACCATGCTCATTAATGAGGTAAAACTAGCTGTCAATTCGAACGTTGTGAACGCAATATATTGTGACTTACCGACGTTAGCCTTGATCCAAAATGAATTAGTCGAATGTTTTCCAGCCACTAAATTTTGGCACTGCAGGAATATTTTAACAGACATTTTTGAAAACAGAGGGCTATTATTACGGATATTCAGGAACAGATAAATAAACTAACGGATACTATTAATACCATAATTAAATCGGGAAGTAGTAAAATGGATACAGGTCACTTCTATGAAACTCTTTTGGCAAGAAATAGGATGATTATTTCTGAAATAGAAACCCTGATGCTTAGGGTCACTTTGGCCAAGATAGATATAATAAATACGGCAATACTTGATTCCGAAGACATTAACACAATCGTAAATAAGCACGCTACAAATACTACCATAACCGGTGTTATCGAAGTATCCCACATTAGAGCTCTCCTAGACAATAACTGTTTACATTTTTTAATTAAGTATCCTAAACCCAAAATAGAATGTAAGAAATTAACACTGCTTCCCGTCCAACATAATAACACAGTATTGAACCTCTTTAAAGAGAACACCATCACCGACTGTCAAAATCAAATCATGGCAATTGGGAATGGCAGTGTGGCACTAACTTCGACCTTTTGCAAGAAAATAATGCGGTCCACATGTGCTCAGCAACTACACTCTGGCACCATTGCGCATTGCGGTACTCGCCCTAGTCACCTTGAGCCAATACAGGTGATCGAAGACGGCATGGTTATAATCAATGATCAATTAGCTTGCATAAAAACCTTAGAAGGCCCTGAGAGAAATGTTAAGGGAACCTATCTAATCACTTTCAATGAAGAGATCCAAATTAATGAAACAGTCTGCTCTAATCCAAAAAAGATGCAAAGGAAAGCCTGCCATACCTTCATAGACTGAATCTGGAAAATGTTCACCATATAAAGGACATCAATAGTAAACTCTATACAGGTCTAGTGATTTATAGCACCTTTGTGATTATCATCCTGGTTACGTACCTTGGCCTTAATAAATTGCAACAAATAAGGATTAGGAAAAGGCAAAATCATGCGCTCCAGGCGACCATTAATAGCTATAGAAGGGCCGAGGACGACCCTAACTTAAACGGGGAGGAGTTAACACTGTCACCTCTACAATCAGAGGGGAAGAACAAGCAGTATAATGAAGTAGCGGTGAAGTAGCAAAACAAATGTGATGGACGGAAAGTTTTAGTTTAACAACTCCATACTAATAGAACGGTTCAGGCGAGTCGCCGAATCCGATATAAATATAAGAATTTAAATTAATAAACATAAGTTTTTAAATAAACAATTATCATAATTCCTAACAGGCATATTTGATGTGGATGATGGCTTACAAGGGCCGTTCTCTGGAAAGAAGTATATATTTCGAACTTATTGCAAATAAGCATATGCGAATTATACACTAGAAACTCTCCAGGTTCGACTCAAGTTCTATTGGCAGATCTTTTTCACAGCAAAGTTTTTTTTTTTTGTTTTTGTAGTGATGGATTTTTTGTCCACAACAACTACATTGCTTCCAATGCATACACTTGTTTTAGTGCTGCTTTAGGAAGAAGGGTTAATGGCTCTGAACGTAGAGACGGCAACTTCTAGTTGGCTGAACACCGAGGTCCGCGGTTCAAATCCCACAGCCAGGCTCGGCTGAATTTTTGAGTTTTGCCTTGTTAAGGCGAAGATTATATGTTTTATGATTTAAGTGTTTGTTTTCTCTTTCGAGACGAGCTTAATGATCTGAAATTTGCAGTGAAAAGGAAAGCCTGATAGACACTATCACACACTCACCACTATGTGACGCGTTTCGCCGTTGGTTAAGCGGCTCATCAGGCATATTTGGCGTGGATGATGGCTTACAAGGGCCGTTCTCTGGAAAGTAGTATATATTTCGAACTTATTGCAAATTAGCATATGCGAATTATACACTATAAACCCTCCAGGTTCGACTCAAGTTCTATTGGCAGATCTTTTTCACAGCAAAGTTTTTTTTTGTAGTGATGGATTTTTTGTCCACAACAACTACATTGCTTCCAATGCATACACTTGTTTTAGTGCTGCTTTAGCAAAAAGGGTTAATGGCTCTGAACGTAGAGACGGCAACTTCTAGTTGGCTGCACACCGAGGTCTGCGGTTCAAATCCCACAGCCAGGCTCGGCTGAATTTTTGAGTTTTGCCTTGTAAGGGCGAAGAGCATATGTTTTATGATTTATGTGTTTGTTTTCTCTATCGAGACGAGCTTAATGATCTGAAATTTGCAGTGAATAGGAAAGCCTGATAGACACTATCACACACTCACCACTATGCGACGCGTTTCGCCGTTGGTTAAGCGGCTCTTCAGGCATATTTGGTGTGGATGATGGCTTACAAGGGCCGTTCTCTGGAAAGTAGTATATATTTCGAACTTATTGCAAATTAGCATATGCGAATTATACACTAGAAACTCTCCAGGTTCGACTAAAGTTCTATTGGCAGATCTTTTTCACAGCAAAGTTTTTTTTTGTTTTTGTAGTGATGGATTTTTTGTCCACAACAACTACATTGCTTCCAATGCATACATTTGTTTTAGTGCTGCTTTAGGAAGAAGGGTTAATGGCTCTGAATGTAGGACCGGCAACTTCTAGTTGGCTGCACACAAGGGAACTGATGAGGTTGGTGGCTCTTTCCGAAACCTAGGTATTTTCTGCCTTACCCCCTGGTAAACATTACCATCGTTCTCCACTAATAAACAAACGTTGTTTTTATACAAACAACAATAAAGGGGATTAAGCCTGACCAGTGTGCAACAACGAAATACCGTGTTACCCCGAGCAAACAAGCCAACACTGTTCTATTAATAATATACAAGGCACGGTTGACGAAGGGGGTTTTCTTGTAACACACATAACCAACTTACATGGTTATGCTACTTCGTTCAGGTAGAACGAAAGCGTAACGAGTGGAGAAAGATGTAAATGTTTATAAGTGCGATTGTAATATTTTTAAAAGATTTTCCAAAAGAATTTTAGTTTTTTTTTTTAATTCTTTGGTTAATCTTCTATTGAGCTTGCGATCTCGTCACTTGGGTAAACAATGTTTTTTGTCAAAGAAGTTATTATTAAAATATCTTCTGGGGAGAATATCCCAGACAAAAAACTAGGGAACAGATGAGGATTGGTGGCTCTTTCCGAAGCCTAGGTATTTTCTGTCTTACCCCCTGGTAAACATTACCATCCTTCTCACTAATAAACAAACGTTGTTTTTATAAAAACAACAATAAAGGGGATTAATCCTGACCAGTTTGCAACAACAAAATACTATGTTATACCGTACAAACAAGACAACACTGTTCCATTAATAGACAAGGCATGGTCGACGAAGGGGTTTTTTTGTAACAGACATAACCAACCTACATAGCTATTCTACTTCGTTCATGTAGAACGAAAGCATAACAAGTGGTGAAAGAATGTAAATGTGTGTGGGGCTATACCAAATCATGGACCCATACATGCAATTTTTCGCCACCGGAGCTGGAACCCATTATGACCAACAAACACCAATTTTTATACAAATCCGTGAAAAAATGTGGCAAAAAAATTAAAATACCGAATATCGGGAGGTACCTTTATATGGGGGCTATACCAAAGCGTGGACCCATACATGCAATGTTTTGCCACACGCACAGGGACCCAGTATAACATACAAGTACCAATTTTCATATAAATCCGTGAAAAAATGTGACATAAATAATCAAAATACGGAATATCGGGAGGTGCCGTTATATGGGGACTATACCAGAACATGAACCGATATATCTCATTTTCAATACCAACCATCGTAGACACAATACAAATAGCTCTGCTCTACGTCAAATAATGTGGGCTGCATCGTGATTGTAACAGACAGACGGACATCGTTACATCGACTTATAATTTTATGCTGATTATGAATATGTTGATTATGAATACGTTTGTAACATCCTTAAATATTCTACGACGAATATTTACCTTTCCAAGGTGTAGGGTATATATATATATATATATATATATATGTAAACACAAACACTATTGCTCTTTTTTGTGTGTCGCGAAAAATGATATTCTTCACGAGCCGCAAGGCAAGCATATTTTATTAACCCAGACATTTGACAACAGAAAATCATCCAGACGTTGCTAGCATATTTGTGTAAACAAAATAAAAACAATTCTTTGCACGAGGCGCAAGATCAGCAATACCCAAACGTCGACTACGACAACGGTCGGATGGTGACGCAAGATCAGCAGTGCCCAAACGTCGAATGCGATAACGGTCTGACGGTGAAGTAGCAAAACAAATGTGATGGACGGAAAGTTTTAGTTTAACAACTCCATACTAATAGAACGGTTCAGGCGAGTCGCCGAATCCGATATAAATATAAGAAATTAAATTAATAAACATAAGTTTTTAAATAAACAATTATCATAATGTGGGGCAAGCGTAAAACAATTTGATGATATAAAATCATTTAAAAAATATTGCAATATTAAATAAAGAATAAATATTAAAAGTCTCCAAAGTATCCGAAAACTTTGGGCAGCGAGAAAGTGATAAGGTCAAAAAGAAGCCTATTAAAAACTTTGGGAATTGAGCAATAAGGACACCCACCAGGACGAGAAACCGGATTACTAATCTCTTTATATAAAATACCAGAAACAACAATGAAATACCTGTGAGTAGAGTGCTTATTTACTCAAGTGTTAAGAAATGTCTTGAAACATATGAATGATAGAGAAATAGACGAGGTCATTGGGGTCTTTAAAAGAATACCCGTGGAGAAAAGACGCGAAAGTGAAAGATTGAATATCGGAAATTGGTGGGAAGCGGATTCTAAAATGGCAATAACACCAGACCAGCTTAAGGTGATTGTCGATACCGCAATCAATGCAGCATTAAGAGTTCAGAAGCAGAGTTTTGAAAAACAGATTGAGGATTTAGTTAAACGTGTTGATAGCACTTCGGTCAGGGCTCCTGAAATCGAGACATTTAGGGAAATTCAAATTAGACCTGGAACAACCTGCGACGAGTAGTTAGATGTTGTTAAGTCCCTACCGGATTTTGAGGGGAAGCCCGAACAGTATGTCTCATGGCGCCAGGCAGCCCACACGCCCTATAAAATTTTTGAGAATTTTGATGGAAGTTCTAAGCATTACATGGCAGTTGCGATTATCAGGAACAAAGCTGAAGGTCCAGCTGATATGGTCCTTTCATCGTTCAACACAGTCCTTAACTTTAAGGCGATTATTGCTCGCCTTGATTTTACGTATTCGGATAAACGTCCGATCTACCTAGTAGAGCAGGAACTTTCTACTCTGCGCCAGGGAAATTTAACCTTTTTGGAGTTCTATGGAGAAGTGGAAAGGAAATTAACACTTTTGGTAAATAAAACGATTATTACTTATAGTGGTGATATATGGAAGACGATAAACGAAAAATATAGGATGGATGCACTTCGAGTTTTTATATCTGGCACAAGGAAGGGTCTAAGCGATGTTCTTTTTTCTGCAAGACCCTCTGATCTGCCTTCAGCCCTTGCCTTGGCACAAGAGGTCGAATCAAATCATCAACGTTACTAATTCGCTACCAACTATGCAAGGTCCCTTGAAGAAAATAGGAAAAAGAGGGGCGATATAATTCGGGGCGACGGTAATGTCTTAGCAAGTCATGAAGCTAGAGGCGCGCCATTCGGTAAAAATCCCTATTTTATGAGAAACCATGGGTTTACAAATCGACAACAAAAATATGATACTGCTGAGCCAATGGAAGTCAACTCATCATCCCGGTTTAGGCAAACAAATAAATTCCAACCAGTACATAGCGCTAACACACAAAGCCAGCTGCAATACGGTGGTCATAATCAATTTGGGCGCTGGATGAAAAGACCTTACGATGGTTCTCCAAGATTTACAGGGCCAAAGCAGCAAAGAATAAATCATATCATATCATATCATAGATGCGGAGACAACGGAGATCGATGACGAGATTGAAGCGAACGAAACAAGCTGTGTTGACGAGATCAATTTTTAGGGGCGACTCCTAGTTGCCGTATATAGAACGGACTATAGCAGGGAGAAAAATGAAACTTCTTATCGATACCGGAACGTCAAAAAATTATATGAGGCCTTTAAGGGGACTAAAAAGCATAACTCCGGTTGAGAAACCCTTCATAGTAAAGTCCATCCACGGATATGAGAATATTGCTGAAAAATGTACCTGTAATTTATTCGGCACAAATAATGTTTTTTTTTTTTATCTTACCATCTCTTACCACCTTTGATGGCATAATTGGCATAGATCTGTTAACACAGGCTGGTGCATTAATAGATTTTGAGAAATGGAGAAATCAGACTGAAAATGATTGTGAAAAACTAAAATTTTTGAAGTGCGCTAAAGTGAACTTCCCACAAGTAGAGGACATAGAGGTACCTCATAGCGTAACAGCAAAATTTCGTAGTATGATAGAATCGTTTAGGAGTCTTTGCAAACCCTGATGAAGCATTACCCTTTAACACGAATATAGTCGCCACTATCAGGACTACTGGTAATGAACCGATCTATACCAAGTTGTACCCTTACCCTATGGGGGTCGCTGACTTCGTGAACAACAAAGTTCGTGATTTGCTAAAAAACGGTATAATTAAACCTTCGAGGTCCCCCTATAACATCCAACAATGGATGACAAGTACCCCATTCCAGATGTCATAATGATCTTGGCGAATCTGGGCAAAGCTAAATATTTTACGACGCTCGACCTAAAATCGGGATTTCACCAAATATCGCTTGCAGAACATGACCGAGAAAATACAACATTCTCTGTCGGGAGTGGCAAGTACGAATTTTGCAGACTCCCTTTTGGCCTGAAGAAAGATTTGCTATGTTTATGTGGACGATGTGATTATCTTCTCGGAGAATAAAGAAGACCACGTTAAACACATAGCATGGGTCCTGGACAGATCATTCTAGGCAAATATGAGGGTTTCACGAGAAAAGCCAATTTTTTTCAAAGAAAGCGTAGAATACCTCGGGTTTATCGTCTCTCCAGGCGGTATAAGGACTAGTCCTGAGAAAGTTGCTGCAATCAATAATTACGAACAACCATCAACGTTATTTAAAGTTAGATCATTCTTGGGGCTAGCAAGTTACTATCGATGTTTTGTCATGGACTTTGCATCAATTGCGAAACCCATAACGGATATCCTCAAGGGCGATAATGGTAAAGTAAGTGCTACTCAGTCGAAAAAGATAAAGGTAAATTTTGATGAGAGTCAAATAAAAGCATTTGAAAAATTGAAAAAATTATTAACCTCTGAAGACGTTATGTTACTCTACCCGGACTTTCGAAAACCGTTCGACTTAACAACGGATGCCTCATCCTCAGGCCTGGGGGCTGTGCTATCACAAGATGGGAGGCCCATTACAATGATTTCCAGAACCTTAAAGGATAAGGAATGTGACTTGGCAACTAAAGAACGCGAACTCCTTGCTATAGTTTGGGCCCTAAAAAAATTGAGAAACTACCTCTATGGCGTAAAAACTCTCAACATTTATACTGATCACCAGCCACTGACGTTCGCAGTTTCAGACAGGAATCCCAAAGCGAAAGTAAAGCGTTGAAAATATTTTCTGGAGGAGCATAATGCCAATATTTTTTACAAACCTGGTAAACAAAACCTGGTCGCTGACGCTTTATCTCGCCAGTACATTAATGCTATAGATCAGGAAATTCAATCAGACGCCGCTACTGTTCATAGTGAAGAGTCACTGACTTACACTATCGATTCAACGGATAAGCCTCTTAACTGTTTTAGGAATCAGATTGTTCTGGAAGAGTCCATTGTGCCGCGAAAACGGACATTCGTACTGTTTACCGAAAAGACTCGTCATGTTATTGAATTTAAAGACAAGACTATGCTCATTAATGAGGTAAAACTAGCTGTCAATCCGAACGTTGTGGACGCAATATATTGTGACTTACCGACGTTAGCCTTGATCCAAAATGAATTAGTCGAATGTTTTCCAGCCACTAAATTTTGGCACTGCAGGAACATTGTAACAGACATTTTTGAAAGCAGAGGACTATTATTACGGATATTCAGGAACAGATAAATAAACTAACGGATACTATTAATACCATAATTAAATCGGAAAGTAGTAAAATGGATACAGGTCACTTCTATGAAACTCTTTTGGCAAGAAATAGGATGATTATTTCTGAAATAGAAACCCTGATGCTTAGGGTCACTTTGGCCAAGATAGATATAATAAATACGGCAATACTTGATTCCGAAGACATTAACACAATCGTAAATAAGCACGCTACAAATACTACCATAACCGATGTTATCGAAGTATCCCACATTAGAGCTCTCCTAGACAATAACTGTTTACATTTTTTAATTAAAATAGAATGTAAGAAATTAACACTGCTTCCCGTCCAACACAATAACACAGTATTGAACCTCTTTAAAGAGAACACCATCACCGACTGTCAAAATCAAATCATGGCAATTGGGAATTGCAGTGTGGCACTAATTTCGACCTTTTGCAAGAAATTAATGCGGTCCACATGTGCTCAGCAACTACACTCTGGCACCATTGCGCATTGCGGTACTCGCCCTAGTCACCTTGAGCCAATACAGGTGATCGAAGACGGCATGGTTATAATCAATGATCAATTAGCTTGCATAAAAGCCTCAGAAGGCCCTGAGAGAAATGTTAAGGGAACCTATCTAATCACTTTCGATGAAGAGATCCAAATTAATGAATCAGTCTACTATAATCCAAAAAAGATGCTAAGGAAAGTACCAGGATCGGCATCATCTACAACCTTAAACATTACGAGACACCAGGAACTATTAAGCCTGCCATACATTCATAGATTGAATCTGGAAAATGTTCACCATATAAAGGACATCAATAGTAAACTCTATACAGGTCCAGTGATTTCTAGCACCTTTGTGATTATCATCCTGGTTACATACTTTGGCCTTAATAAATTGCAACAAATAAGGATTAGGAAAAGGCAGAATCATGCGCTCCAGGCGACCATTAATAGCTATAGAAGGGCCGAGGACGACCCTAACTTAAACGGGGAGGAGTTAACACTGTCACCTCTACAATCAGAGGGGAAGAACAAGCAGTATAAAGTAGTAGCGGTGAAGTAGCAAAACGAATGTGATGGACGGAAAGTTTTAGTTTAACAACTCCATACTAATAGAACGGTTCAGGCGAGTCGCCGAATCCGATATAAATATAAGAATTTAAATTAATAAACATAAGTTTTTAAATAAACAATTATCATAATTCTTAACAGGCATATTTGATGTGGATGATGGCTTACAAGGGCCGTTCTCTGGAAAGAAGTATATATTTCGAACTTATTGCAAATTAGCATATGCGAATTATACACTAGAAACTCTCCAGGTTCGACTCAAGTTCTATTGGCAGATCTTTTTCACAGCAAAGTTTTTTTTTTTTTGTTTTTGTAGTGATGGATTTTTTGTCCACAACAACTACATTGCTTCCAATGCATACACTTGTTTTAGTGCTGCTTTAGGAAGAAGGGTTAATGGCTCTGAACGTAGAGACGGCAACTTCTAGTTGGCTGAACACCGAGGTCCGCGGTTCAAATCCCACAGCCAGGCTCGGTTGAATTTTTCAGTTTTGCCTTGTAAGGGCGAAGATCATATGTTTTATGATTTATGTGTTTGTTTCCTATTTCGAGACGAGCTTAATGATCTGAAATTTGCAGTGAAAAGGAAAGCCTGATAGACACTATCACACACTCACCACTATGCGACGCGTTTTGCCGTTGGTTAAGCGGCTCATCAGGCATATTTGGCGTGGATGATGGCTTACAAGGGCCGTTCTCTGGAAAGTTGTATATATTTCGAACTTATTGCAAATTAGCATATGCGAATTATACACTATAAACCCTCCAGGTTCGACTCAAGTTCTATTGGCAGATCTTTTTCACAGCAAAGTTTTTTTTTTGTAGTGATGGATTTTTTGTCCACAACAACTACATTGCTTCCAATGCATACACTTGTTTTAGTGCTGCTTTAGCAAAAAGGGTTAATGGCTCTGAACGTAGAGACGGCAACTTCTAGTTGGCTGCACACCGAGGTCCGCGGTTCAAATCCCACAGCCAGGCTCGGCTGAATTTTTGAGTTTTGCCTTGTAAGGGCGAAGATCATATGTTTTATAATTTATGTGTTTGTTTTCTCTTTCGAGACGAGCTTAATGATCTGAAATTTGCAGTGAAAAGGAAAGCCTGATAGACACTATCACACACTCACCACTATGCGACGCGTTTCGCCGTTGGTTAAGCGGATCACCAGGCGTATTTGGTGTGGATGATGGCTTACAAGGGCCGTTCTCTGGAAAGAAGTATATATTTCGAACTTATTGCAAATTAGCATATGCGAATTATACACTAGAAACTCTACATGTTCGATAAATAAATCATAAAACATATAATCTTCGCCCTTACAAGGTAAAACTCAAAAAATTTTAATATATCTTGTTTACTATTGATAACTCATTTTGAATGAATATATATATTTTTTCAATTGCTTTCCACATTTTGTCTCAAATTGTTCTCTTATAAAATAGTGTTGCAGTACCCGTCTGGATAAAGCTGTTCCACGTTCTTTCACAATAACAATAGAGTCTTCTAGAAACAAACAAACACCACAATGTTGACAACTTTGAGCATGCGAAAACCTCTTAAAACACCTAATATTAAAGCGTTCGCTCTGAAATTTGCTATCGCTAATTGGAAATGGCAGCGTACGACGCTTTTCATTATTTCATTTTATTGTTTTAAAAACAGCGTTTAGATTAAAATATATGTAGTTCAAAGAAAGGTGGCACCATGTATAAAAAAGTGACACAAAAATTCAAAAAAGTTGCTCATTTAGGATCAAAATAAAAAAGTGGCACAAAGGTATCATAGCCCAAAAAAGTGGCAAAATTGATACTTTAGTGGCACAACGTTTACGCTGGTTGTAACAGACAAATCCAACTTACGTGGTTATGCTACTTCGTTCAGGTAGAACGAAAGCATCATGAGTGGAGAAAGATGTAAATGTTTATAAGTGCGATTGTAAGATTTAGAAGATTTTCCAAAAGAATTTTAATTTTATTTAATTCTTTGGTTCCTCTTTTATTAACCGACGATCTCGTCACTTGGGTAAAATTTTTTTTGTCATAGAAGTTATTTTTAAAATTTATATTTTGGGGAGAATATTCCAGACAATAAAATGGAACCGATGAGGATTGGTAGCTCTTTCCGAAACTTAGGTAGCTTCTGCCTTACCTCTGCTACGCATTACCATCGTTCTCCACTAATAAACAAACGTTCTATTAACACACCTATATAATAAAGGGGAGGCCTGACCAGTTTGCAACAACAAAATACTATGTTATACCGAACAAACTAGCCAACACTGTTCCATTAATAGACAAGACACGGTCGACGAAGGGGTTTTTGTTGTAACAGACATAACCAACCTACATGGTTATTCTACTTCAAGTGTAGAACAGACAAGACCAACAAGACCAGGTAGACCGAATGCATAACGAGTGAAGAAAGATGTAAATGTTTATAAGTGGGATTGTAAAATTTAGAAGATTTTGATATCTTCTGAGGAGAATATCGCAGGCATAAAACAAGGGAACTGATAAGAATTGGTGGCTCTTTCCGAAACTCAGGTATTTTCTGCCTTACACCCTGGTAAACAGTACCATCGTTCTCCACTAATAAAAAAACGTTGTTTTTATAAAAACAACAACAAAGGGGATTAAGCCTGACCAGTTACACCGAACAAAAAAGCCCACACTGTTCCATTAATGGACAAGGCACGGTCGACGAAGGGGTTTTTGTTGTAACAGACATAACCTAAATGGTTTTTCTACTTCGTTCATATAGAACGAAAGCATAACGAGTGTAGAAAGATGTAAATGGTTATTAGAGCGATTGTAAGATTTAGAAGATTTTCCAAAAGAATTTTAGTTTTATTTAATTATTTGGTTCCACTTTTATTGAGCATACGATCTCGTCACTTGGGTAAAAAATGTCATTTTTAAAATATCTTTTTGGGAAAATATCCCAGACAAAAACAAGGTAACTGATGAGGATTGGTGGCTTTTTCCGAAACCTATTTATTCTCTGGCTTACCCCCTGGTAAACATTACCATCGTTCTCCACTAATAAACAAACGTTCTATTAACACTGTTCTATTAGTAGACAAGGCAGGTCGACGAAGGGGTTTTTGTAGTAACAGACAAAACCAACATACATGGTTATGCTACTTCGTTCAGATAGAACAAAAGCTTGGCAAGTGGAGAAAGATGTAAATTTTTCTAAGTGCGATTGTAAAAATTTAGATGATTTTCCTAATGAATTTTAGTTTAATTTAATTCTTTGGTTCCTTTTCTATTGAGCTTACGATCTCGTCACTTGGGTAAAAAATGTTTTTTTTTTTTGTCGCAGAAGTTACTATTAAAATATCTTCTGGGGAGAATATCCCAGACAAAAAACAAGGGAACTGATGAGGATTGGAGGCTGTTTCCGAAACCTATTTATTTTCGGCCTTACCCCTGTTACACATTACCATCGTTCTCCACTAATAAACAAATGTTGTTTTTATAAAAACAACAATAAAGGGGTTAAGCCTGACCATTTTGCAACAACAAAATACTATGGTATCCCGAACAAACAAGCCAACACTGCTCTATTAATAGACGAGCACGGTCGACGAAAGGGTTTTTGTTGTAATAGACAAAACCAATTTACATGGCTATGCTACTTCGTTCAGGTAGAACCAAAGCATAACGAGTGGAGAGGGATGTAAATGTTTATAAGTGCGATTGTAAAATTTTAGAAGATTTTCCAAAATAATTTTAGTTTTATTTTATTCTTTGGTTTCTTTTCTAATGAGCTTACGATCTCGTCACTTGGGTAAAAAATGTTTTTGTCACAGAAGTTATTATTAAAATATCTTCTGGGGAGAAAATGTTTTTTGTCACAGAAGTTATTATTAAAATATCTTCTGGGGAGAATATCCCAGACCAAAATCAAGGGAACTGATGAGGATTGGTGGCTATTTTCGGAACCTAGGTATTTTCTGTCTTACTTATGATACACATTACCATCGTTCTCCACTAATAAACAAACGTTGTTTTTATAAAAACAAAAATAAATGTGTTAAGTCTGACCATTTTGTAACTACAAAGTACTACGGTATCCCAAACAAACAAGCCAACACTGTTCTATTAATAGACAAGGCACGGTTGACGAAGGGGTTTTTGTTGTAACAGACAAAACCAACTTACATGGTTTTTCTATTTCGTTTAGGTAGACCGAAAGCATAACGAGTGGAGAAAGATGTAAATGTTTATAAGTCCGATTGTATGATTTAGAAGCTTTTCCAAAATAATTCTAGTTTTATTAAATTCTTTGGTTCCTCTTCCACTGAATTTATGATCTCGTCACTTGGGTAAAAAAATATTTTTTTGTGTCGCAGAATTTATTATTAAAATATCTTCTGGGGAGAATATCCCGATAAAGGGGATTAAGCCTGACCATTTATACCGAACAAACAAGCCAACACTGTTCTCTTAATAGGCAAGACACGGTCAACGAAGGGGTTTTTGTTGTAACAGAAAAAACCAACTTACATGGTTATGCTACTTCGTACAGGTAGAACGAAAGCATAACGAGTGGAGAAAGATGTAAATGTTTCTAAGTGCGATTGTAAAAATATAGACGATTTTCCAGAAGAATTTTAGTTTTGCTTAATTCTTTGGTTCCTCTTTTATTGAGCTTACGATCTCGTCACTTGGGTAAAAAATTTCATTTTTAAAATATCTTTTTGGGAAAATAACCCAGACAAAAACAAGGGAACTGATGAGGATTGGTGGCTTTTTCCGAAACCTAGGTATTCTGTCTTACCCCCTGGTAAACATTACCATCGTTCTCCACTTATAAACAAACGTTCTATTAAGACTGTTCTATTTGTAGAGAAGGCACGGTCGACGAAGGGGTTTTTGCTGTAACAGACTAAACCAACTTACATGGATATGCTACTTCGTTCGGGTAGAATATCCCAGACAAAAAACAAGTGAAAAAGCTGTAAGTTCGGCCGGGCCGAACTTTTAATACCCTCCACCATTTGGTACAAATTTGGCAATTTCAAAAAAAAAAAATAAAAAAATAAATAAATAAATAAATAAAATAAAAAAAATCCTTTAAAAATTCTGTTAAAATCTTAAAAATACCGAATGTCTATACGACGACGTATACCTGCATAGGCAACTTTTGTCATAAGTTATTACAACATTTAAATGCGAAACTTGAAGAAAAATTTGTTTATAATGTAGCTAAAATCATCAAAATACCGAATATAGGGGGTACCGTTATATGGGGGCTATACCAAGACGTGGACCTGCACAGACAATTTTCTGGCATGGGCTGAAGTATCCATTACGAACTTCAAATGCGAAATTTAAAACAATCCCGGTAAATAATGTCGCTAAAATCATAAAAAAAAACGAATATCGGGGGGTACGGTATATGGGGCCTACACGAAGACGTGGACCTACATGGTCCATTTTCTGCAGTATCTATTACGAACTTCAAATACCAAATTTGGAACGGTTCCGTTAAATAATGTCGCTAAAATCGTCAAAATACCGAATATCGGGGGGTACCGTTATATGGGGGCTATACGAAGACGTGGACCTGCACAGATAATTTTCTGTCTTAGGCTGTAGTATCCATTACGAACTTCAAATGCCAAATTTGAAACAATTCTGGTGAATAATGTCGCTAAAATCATCAAAATACCGAATATCGAGAGGTACCGTTATATGGGGGCTATATGAAAACTTGGACCTACATGACCCATTTACGAACTTAACCTGCCTACTGGCAAAATATACATGTGTGCAAAATTTTAGCCTTCTATCTCAATTTGTTCGAAAGATAGCGTGATTACAACAGACAGACAGACAGACGGACAGACAGACAGACGGACATGGCTAAATCGTCTTAGAATTTTACGCTGATCAAGAATATATATACTTTGTTGAGTCTGACGTGAGTATTTCGAGGAGTTACAAACGCAATGACAAAATTAATATACCCTCCATAGTATGGTGGAGGGTATAACAAGGGAACTGACGAGGATTGGTGGCTCTTTCCGAAACTTTTTTTTATTTTTTATTTTCTGCCTTACCCCTGGTACACAATACCATAGTTCTCCAGCAATAAACAAACGTTGTTTTTATAAAAGCATCAATAAAGGTGTTAAGCCTGACAAGTTTGCAACAACAAAATACTACGTTATCCCGAACAAAAAAGCCAACACTGTTCCATTAATAGACAAGGAACGGTCGAAGAAGGGGTTTTTCTTGTAACAGACAAAACCATCTTACATGGCTATGCTACTTCGTTCAGGTAGACCGAAAGCATAACGTGTGGAGAAAGATGTAAATGTTATAAGTGCGAATGTTATATTTTTAAAAGATTTTCCAAAAGAATTTTAGTTTTATTCTATTCTTTGGTTCCTCTTCTATTGAGCTTACGATATCGTCACTTGGGTAAAAAATTTTTTTTTTTGTCCTATAAGTTATTTTTAAAATATTTTCTGGAGAGAATATACCAGACAAAAAACAAGGTAACTGATGGGGACTGGTGGCTCCTTCCGGAATATAGGTATTCACGGCCTTACCCCCTGGTAAACATTACCATCGTTCTCTACTAATAAACAAACGTTGTTTTTATAAAGAAAAAAAAAAACAACAATAAAGGGGATTAAGCCTGACAAGTTATACCGAACAAACAAGCCAACACTGTAAAAGTAATGGACAAGTCACGGTCGACGAAGGGGTTTTTGTTGAAACAGACATAATCTACATGGTTATTCTACTTCGTTCATGTAGAACGAAAGCATAACGAGTGGAGAAAGCTGTAAATGTTTATAAGTGCGATTGTAAAAATTTAGACGATTTCCCAAAAGAATTTTAGTTTAATTTTATTCTTTGTTTCCTTGTCTAGTGAGTTTACGATCTCGTCACTTGGGTAATTTTTTTTTTTTTTTTTTGGAACAGAAGTTACTATTAAAATATCTTCTGGGGAGAATATCCCAGACAAAAACCAAGGCAACTGATGAGGTTGGTGGCTCTTTCCGAAACCTAGGTATTTTCTGCCTTATACCCTGGTAAACATCACAATCGTTCTCCACTAATAAACAAACGTTGTTTTTATAAAAACAACAAAATACAATGTTATCCCGAACGAACAGCCCAACGCTGTTCTATTAATAGACAAGACATGGTCGACCAAGGGGTTTCTGTTGTAACAGACAAAACCAACTCACATGGTTACGCTACTTCGTTCAGGTAGAACGAAAGCATTACGAGTGGAGAAAGCTGTAAATGTTTATAAGTGCGATTGTAAGATATAGAAGATTTTCCGAAAGAATTTTAGTTTTATTTAATTCGTTGGTTCCTCTTCTATTGAGCTTACCATCTCGTCACTTGGGTAATTTTTTTTTTGTCATAGAAATTATTTTTAAAATATCTTCTGGGGAGAATATCCCAGACAAAAAACTAGGGAACTGATGAGGATTAGTGGCTCTTTCCGAAACATAAGTATTCCCTGCCTTACCCCCTGGTAAACATTTCCATCGTTCTCCACTAATAAACAAACGTTGTTTTTATAAAAACAACAACAAAGGGGATTAAGCCTGACCAGTTTGTAACAACAAAATACAATGTTATCCCGAAAAAACAAGCCAACACTGATCTATTAATAGACAAAGCGCGGTCGACGAAGGGGTTTTTGTTGTAACAGACATAAGCTTACTTACATGGTTATTCTGCTTCGTTCAGGTTGAACGAAAGCATTACGAGTGGAGAAAGCTGTAAATGTTTATAAGTGCGATTGTAAGATATAGAAGATTTTCCGAAAGAATTTTAGTTTTATTTAATTCGTTGGTTCCTCTTCTATTTAGCTTACAATCTCGTCACTTTGGTAAAAAATCCTTTTTGTCACAGAAGTCAGTATTAAAATATCTTCTGGGAAGAATATCCCAGACAAAAAGCAAGGAAACTGATGCGGATTGTTGGCTCTTTCCGAAACCTAGGTATTCACTGCCTTACACCCTGGTAAACATTTCCATCGTTCTCCACTAATAAACAAACGTTGTTTTTATACAAACAACAATAAACGGGATTAAGCCTGACCAGTTTGCAACAACAAAATAGTATGTTACCCCGAACAAACAAGCCAACACTGTTCTATTAATAATATACAAGGCACGGTCGACGAAGGGGTTTTTCTTGTAACACACATAACCAACTTACATGATTATTCTACTTCGTTCAGGTAGAGCGAAAGCATAATGAGTGGAGAAAGATGTTAATGTTTATAAGTGCGATTGTAAGACTTAGAAATTTTCCAAAGGAATTTTAGTTGTATTTAATTCTTTTGTTAATCTTCTGTTAGGCTTACGATCTCGTTACTTGGGTACAAAATATTTTTTGTCACAGAAGTTATTTTTAAAATATATTCCCCGACAAAAAACAAGGGAACTGATGAGGTTGGTGGCTCTTTCCGAAACCTAGGTATTTCTGCCTTATCCCCTGGTGAACATTACCACCTTTCTCCACTAATAAACAAACGTTGTTTTTATAAAAGCAACAAAAAAGGGGATTAAGCCTGAGCAGTTTGCAACAACAAAATACTATGTTATCTCGAACAAACAAGCCAACACTCTCCTATTAATAGGCAAGACACGGTCGACGAAGGTGTTTGTTGTAGCAGACATAAGCTTACTCACATGGTTATTCTACTTCGTTCAGGTAGAACGATAGCATAACGAGTGGAGAAAGATGTAAATGTTTAGAAGTGCGATTGTAAGATTTAGAAGATTTTCCAAAAGAATTTTAGTTTTATTTAATTCTTTGGTTCGTCTCCTATTGAGCTTAAGATATCGTCACCTGGGTAAAAAATGTTTTTTGTCATAGAAGTTATTGTTAAAATATCTTTTGGAGAGAATATCCCAGACAATAAACAAGGGAACTGATGAGGTTGGTGGCTTTTTCCGAAACCTAGGTATTAACCTTAACCCCTGGTAAACATTACCATCGTTCTACACTAATAATCAAACGTTGTTTCTATAAAAACAACAATAAAGGGGTTAAGCCTGACCATTTTGCAACAACAAAGTACTATGGTATCCCGAACAAACAAGCCAACAATTTCTATTAAAGACAAGGCACGGTCAACGAAGGGGTTTTTGTTGTAACAGATAGAACCAACTTACATGGTTATGCTATTTCGTTCATGTAGAACGAAAGCATAATGAGTGGAGAAAGAAGTAAATGTTTATAAGTGCGATTGTATGATTTAGAAAGTTTTCCAAAAGAAATATAGTTTTATTTAATTATTTGGTTCGTCTTCCACTGAACTTACGATCTCGTCACTTGGGTAAAAAATGTCTTTTGTCACAGAAGTTATTATTAAAATATCTTCTGTCTACGAAGCCTAGGTATTCTCTGCCTTACCCCCTGGTAAACAACACTAAAGGGGTTAAGCCTGACCAGTGTGCAACAACAAAATACTACGGTATCCCGAACAAACAAGCCAACACTGTTCTATTAATAGGCAAGACACGGTCGACGAAGGGGTTTTTGTTGTAACAGACAAAACCGTCTTACATGGCTATGCTACTTCGTTCAGGCAGACCGAAAGCATAACGAGTGGAAAAAGATGTAAATGTTATAAGTGCGATTGTAATATTTTTAAAAGATTTTTCAAAAGAATTTTAGTTTTTTTTTTTTAATTCTTTGGTTCCTCTTCTACTGAGCTTGCGATCTCGTCACTTGGGTAAACAATGTTTTTTGTCAAAGAAGTTATTTTTAAAATATCTTTTGGGAGAATATCCCAGACAAAAACCAAGGGAACTGATGAGGGTTGGTAGCTTTTTCCGAAACATAGGAATTCTCTGCCTTACCCCCTGGTAAACATTGTCATCGTTCTCCACTAATAAACAACCGTTGTTTTTATAAAAACAACAATAAAGGGGTTTAGACTGACCATTTTGCAACAACAAAATACTACGGTATCCCGAAAAAAACAAGCCAACACTGTTCTATTAATAGGCAAGACACGGTCGAAGAAGGGGTTTTTGTTGTAACAGACAAAATCAACTTACATGGTTATGCTACTTCTTTCAGATAGAACGAAAGCATAACGAGTGGAGAAAGATGTAAGTGTTTATAAGTGCGATTGCAATATTTTTAGAAGACTTTGCAAAAGAATTTTAGTTTCATTTAATTCTTTGTGCCTCTTTTATTGAGCTTACGATCTCGTCACTTGGGTAAAAAATTTATTTTTTGTCATATAAGTTTTTTTTTAAAATATCCTTTGGGGAGAATATCCCAGAAGAAAACAAGGGAACTAATGAGGATTGGTAGCTTTTTCCGAAACCTAGGTATTCTCTACCTTAACCCCTCGTAAACATTACCATCGTTCTCCACTAATAAACAAACGATGTTTTTATAAAAACAACAATAAAGGGGATTAAGCCTGACCAGTTTGCAACAACAAAATACTACGTTATCCCGAACAAACAAGCCAACACTGTTCTATTAATAGACAAGCCGCGGTCGACGAAGGTGTTTTTGTTGTAACAGACATAAGCTTACTTACATGGTTATTCTACTTCGTTCAGGTAGATCGATAGCATAACGGGTGGAGAAAGATGTAAATGTTTATAAGTGCAATTGTAAGATTTAGAAGATTTTCCAAAAGAATTTTAGTTTTATTCAATTCTTTGGCTCCTCTTCCATTGAGCCAGCTGGGTAAAAAATGTTTTTTGTCAAAACCAACCTACATGGTTATGCTACTTCGCTCAGGTAGAACGAAAACATATTTTTTATTTAATGTAAATGTTTATAAGTGCGATTGTAAGATTTATAAAATTTTCAAACAGAATTTTAGATTATTTAATTCTTTTGTTAATCTTCTATTAAGCTTACGATCTCGTCACTTGGGCAAAAAGTGTTTTTTGTCATAGAAGTTATTTTTAAAATATCTTCTGGGGAGAATATCCCTGACAAAAACAAGGGAACTGATGAGAATTGGTAGCTTTTTCCGAAACATAGGTATTCTCTGCCTAACCCCCTGGTAAGCATTACCATCGTTCTCCACTAATAAACAAGCGTTGTTTTTTATAAAAACAACAATAAAGGGGTTAAGTCTGACCATTTTGCAACTACAAAATACTAAGGTATTCCGAAAAAACAAGCCAACACTCTTCTAGTAATAGGCAAGACACGGTCGACGAATGGGTTTTCGTTGTAACAGACAAAACCAACTTATATGGTTATGCTACTTCGTTCAGGTAGAGCGAAAGCATAATGAGTGTAGAAAGATGTAAATGTTTACAAGTGCGATTGTAAGATTTAGAAATTTTTCCAAAAGTATTTTAGTTTTATTTAATTCTTTGGTTTATCTTCTATTGAGCTTACGATCTCGTAACTTGGGTAAACAATGTTTTTTATCATAGAAGTAATTTTTAAAATATCTTCTGGGGAGAATATCGCAGACAAAAACCAAGGGAACTGATGAGTTTGGTGGCTCGTTCCGAAACCTAGGTATTTTCTGCCTTATACCCTGGTGAACATTACCATCGTTCTCCACTAATAAACAAACGTTGTTTTTATAAAAACAACAATAAAGGGGTTAAGTCTGACCATTTTGCAGCAACAAAATACTACCGTATCCCAAAAAAACAAGCCAACACTGTTCTATTAATAGGCAAGACACGGTCGACGAATGGGTTTTCGTTGTAACAGATAAAACCAACTTATATGGTTATGCTACTTCGTTCAGGTAGAGCGAAAGCATAATGAGTGTAGAAAGATGTTAATGTTTATAAGTGCGATTGTAAGACTTAGAAAATTTCCAAAAGAATTTTAGTTTTATTTAATTCTATTGTTAATCTTCAATTAAGCTTACGATCTCGTTACTTGGGTAAAAAATTAATCTTTATAGAAGTTAATTTTAAAATATCTTTCCAGACAAACAACAAGGGAACTGATGAGGTTGGTGGCTCTTTCCGAAACCTAGGTATTTTCTGCCTTGTTTTTATAAAAACAATAACAAAGGGGATTAAGCCTGACCATTTTGCAACAACAAAATACTATGTTATCCCGAAAAAACAAACCAACACTGTTCTATTAATAGACAAAGCGCGGTCGACGAAGGGGTTTTTGTTGTAACAGACATAAGCTTACTTACATGGTTATTCTACTTCGTTGAGGTAGAACGATAGCATAACGAGTGGAGAAAGATGTAAATGTTTATAAGTGCGATTGTAAGATTTAGAAGATTTTCCAAAAGAATTTTAGTTTTATTTGATTCTTTGGTTCCTCTTCTATTGAGCTTAAGATATCGTCACCTGGGTAAAAAATGTTTTTGTCATAGAAGTTATTGTTAAAATATCTTTTGGAGAGAATATCCCAGACAAAAACGAGAGAACTGATGAGGATTGGTGGCTCTTTCCGAAACCTAGGTATTTTCTGCCTTATACCCTGGTAAACATTACCATCGTTCTCCACTAATAAACAAACGTTGTTTTTATAAAAACAACAATAAAGGGGTTAAGTCTGACCATTTTGCAGCAACAAAATACTACCGTATCCCAAAAAAACAAGCCAACACTGTTCTATTAATAGGCAAGAAACGGTCGACGAATGGGTTTTCGTTGTAACAGATAAAACCAACTTATATGGTTATGCTACTTCGTTCAGGTAGAGCGAAAGCATAATGAGTGTAGAAAGATGTTAATGTTTATAAGTGCGATTGTAAGACTTAGAAAATTTCCAAAAGAATTTTAGTTTTATTTAATTCTTTTGTTAATCTTCTATTAAGCTTACGATCTCGTCACTTGGGCAAAAAATGTTTTTGTCATAGAAGTTATTTTTAAAATATCTTCTGGGGAGAATATCCCTGACAAAAACAAGGGAACTGATGAGGATTGGTAGCTTTTCCCGAAACCTAGGTATTCTCTGCCTAACCCCCTGGTAAGCATTACCATCGTTCTCCACTAATAAACAAGCGTTGTTTTTTATAAAAACAACAATAAAGGGGTTAAGTCTGACCATTTTGCAACTACAAAATACTACGGTATTCTGAAAAAACAAGCCAACACTGTTCTAGTAATAGGCAAGACATGGTCGACGAAGGGGTTTTTGTTGTAACAGACAAAACCAACTTATATGGTTATGCTACTTCGTTCAGGTAGAGCGAAATCATAATGAGTGTAGAAAGATGTAAATGTTTACAAGTGCGATTGTAAGATTTAGAAAATTTTCCAAAAATATTTTAGTTTTATTTAATTCTTTGGTTTATCTTCTATTGAGCTTACGATCTCGTAACTTGGGTAAACAATGTTTTTTATCATAGAAGTAATTTTTAAAATATCTTCTGGGGAGAATATCCCAGACAAAAACCAAGGGAACTGATGAGTTTGGTGGCTCGTTCCGAAACCTAGGTATTTTCTGCCTTATACCCTGGTAAACATTACCATCGTTCTCCACTAATAAACAAACGTTCTTTTTATAAAAACAACAATAAAGGGGTTAAGTCTGACCATTTTGCAGCAACAAAATACTACCGTATCCCGAAAAAACAAGCCAACACTGTTCTATTAATAGGCAAGACACGGTCGACGAATGGGTTTTCGTTGTAACAGATAAAACCAACTTATATGGTTATGCTACTTCGTTCAGGTAGAACGAAAGCATAATGAGTGTAGAAAGATGTAAATGTTTACAAGTGCGATTGTAAGATTTAGAAAATTTTCCAAAAGTATTTTAGTTTTATTTAATTCTTTGGTTTATCTTCTATTGAGCTTACGATCTCGTAACTTGGGTAAACAATGTTTTTTATCATAGAAGTAATTTTTAAAATATCTTCTGGGGAGAATATCCCAGACAAAAACCAAGGGAACTGATGAGTTTGGTGGCTCGTTCCGAAACCTAGGTATTTTCTGCCTTATACCCTGGTAAACATTACCATCGTTCTCCATTAATAAACAAACGTGGTTTTTATAAAAACAACAATAAAGGGGTTAAGTCTGACCATTTTGCAGAAACAAAATACTACGGTATCCCGAAAAAACAAGCCAACACTGTTCTATTAATAGGCAAGACACGGTCGACGAATGGGGTTTCGTTGTAACAGATAAAACCAACTTATATGGTTATGCTACTTTGTTCAGGTAAAGCGAAAGCATAATGAGTGTAGAAAGATGTAAATGTTTATAAGTGCGATTGTAAGATTTAGAAAATTTTCATTAAATATTTTAGTTTTATTTAATTCTTTGGTTAATCTTCTATTGAGCTTACGATCTCGTCATTAGGGTAAACAATTTTTTTGTCATAGAAGTTATTTTTAAAATATCTTCTGGGGAGAATATCCCAGACAAAAACCAAGGGAACTGATGAGTTTGGTGGCTCTTTCCGAAACCTAGGTATTTTCTGCCTCACCCCCTGGTAACTCCACTAATAATCAAACGATGTTTCTATAAAAACAACAATAAGGGGTTAAGTCTGACCATTTTGCAACAACAAAATACTATGGTATCCCGAACAAACAAGCCAATAGAAAAGGAACGGTCGAAGAAGGGGTTTTTGTTGTAACAGACAAAACCAACTTACATGGTTATGCTACTTCTTTCAGGTAGAACGAAAGCATAACGAATGGAGAAAGATGTAAATGTTTATAAGTGCGATTGTAATATTTTTAGACAACTTTGCAAAAGAATTTCAGTTTTTTTTAATTCTTTGGTTTGGTTTGGGATACCGTAGTATCCCGAACAAACAAGCCAACACTGTTCTAGTAATAGGCAAGACATGGTCGACGAAGGGGTTTTTTTGTAACAGACAAAACCAACTTATATGGTTATGCTACTTCTTTCAGGTAGAGCGAAAGCATAATGAGTGTAGAAAGATGTAAATGTTTACAAGTGCGATTGTAAGATTTAGAAAATTTTCCAAAAGTATTTTAGTTTTATTTAATTCTTTGGTTAATCTTCTATTGAGCTTACGATCTCGTAACTTGGGTAAACAATGTTTTTTATCATAGAAGTATTTTTTAAAATATTTTCTGGTTAGAATATCCCAGACAAAAACAAAGGGAACTGGTGAGTTTGGTGGCTCGTTCCGAAACCTAGGTATTTTCTGCCTTATACCCTGGTAAACATTACCATCGTTCTCCACTAATAAACAAACGTTGTTTTTATACAAACAACAATAAAGGGGATTAAGCCTGACCAGTTTGCAACAACAAAATACTATGCTACCCCGAACAAATAAGCCAACACTGTTCTATTAATAATATACAAGGCACGGTCGACGAAGGAGTTTTTCTTGTAACAGACATAACCAACTTACATGGTTATTCTACTTCCTTCAGGTAGAGCGAAAGCATAATGAGTGGAGAAAGATGTAAATGTTCATTAGTGCGATTGTAAGATTTAGAAAATTTCCAAAAGAATTTTAGTTTTATTTAATTCTTTTGTTAATCTTCTATTAAGCTTACGATCTCGTTACTTGGGTAAAAAATGTTTTTTCATAGAAGTTATTTTTAAAATATCTTTCCAGACAAAAAACCGAAACCTAGTTATTTTCTGTCTTACCCCCTGGAAAACATTACCATCGTTCTCCACTAATAAACAAACGTTGTTTTTATACAAACAACAATGAAGGGGATTAAGCCTGACCATTTTGCAACAACAAAATACTATGCTACCCCGAACAAACAAGCCAACACTGTTCTATTAATAATATACAAGGCACGGTCGACGAAGGGGTTTTTGTTGTAACAGACATAAGCTTACTCACATGGTTATTCTACTTCGTTCAGGTAGAACGATAGCATAACGAGTGGAGAAAGATGTAAATGTTTATAAGTGCGATTGTAAGATTTAGAAGATTTTCCAAAAGAATTTTAGTTTTATTTAATTCTATGGTTCCTCTTTTATTGAGCTTAAGATATCGTCACCTGGGTAAAAAATGTTTTTTGTCATAGAAGTTATTGTTAAAATATCTTTTGGAGAGAATATCCCAGACAAAAACGAGGGAACTGATGAGGATTGGTGGCTCTTTCCGAAACCTAGGTATTTTTTGCCTTACCCCTGTTAAACATTACCATCGTTCTCCACTAATAATCAAACGTTGTTTCTATAAAAACAACAATAAGGGCTTAAGCCTGACCATTTTGCAACAACAAAATACTATGGTATCCCGAACAAACAAGCCAATAGACAAGGAGCGGTCGAAGAAGGGGTTTTTGTTGTAACAGACAAAACCAACTTACATGGTTATTCTACTTCTTTCAGGTAGAACGAAAGCATAACGAGTGGAGAAAGATGTAAATGTTTATAAGTGCGATTGTAAGATTTAGAATATTTTCCAAAAGAATTTCAGTTTTATTTAATTCTTTGGTTAATCCTCTATTGAGCTTACTATCTCGTCACTTGGGTAAAAAATGTTTTTTTTTTTTTTGTCATAGAAGTTATTTTTAAAATATCTCTTGGGAAGAATATCCCAGACAAAAACAATGGAACTGATGAGTTTGGTGGCTCGTTCCGAAACCTAGGTATTTTCTGCCTTACCCCCTGGTAAACATTACCATCGTTTTCCACTAATAAACAAACGTTGTTTTTATAAAAACAACAATAAAGGGGTTAAGTCTGACCATTTTGCAACAACAAAATACTACGGTATCATGAAAAAACAAGCCAACACTGTTCTATTAATAGGCAAGACACGGTCGACGAAGGAGTTTTTGTTGTAACAGACAAAACCAACTTATATGGTTATGCTACTTCGTTCAGGTAGAGCGAAAGCATAATGAGTGTAGAAAGATGTAAATGTTTATAAGTGCGATTGTAAGATTTAGAAAATTTTTCAAAAGTATTTTAGTTTTATTTAATTCTTTGGTTAATCTTCTGTTGGGCTTACGATCTTGTCACTTGGGTAAACAATGTTTTTTGTCATAGAAGTTATTTTTCAAATATCTTCTGGGGAGAATATCCCAGACAAAAACCAAGGGAACTGATGAGGTTGGTGGCTCTTTCCGAAACCTAGGTATTTTCTGCCTTATACCCTAGTAAACATTACCATCGTTCTCCACTAATAAACAAACGTTGGTTTTATACAAACAACACTAAAGGGGATTATGCCTGACCAGTTTGCAACAATATAATACTATGATTCCCCGAACAAACAAGCCAACACTGTTCTATTAATAATATACAAGGCACGGTCGACGAAGGGGTTGTTCTTGTAACAGACGTAACCAACTTAGAGAAAGATGTAAATGTTTATAAGTGCGATTGTAAGATTTAGAAAATTTCCAAAAGAATTTTAGTTTTACTTAATTCTTTTGTTAATCTTCTATTAAGCTTACGATCTCGTTACTTGGGTAAAAAATGTTTTTGTCATAAAAGTTATTTTTAAAATATCTTCCCAGACAAAAAAACAAGGGAACTGATGAGGTTGGTGGCTCTTTCCGAAACCTTGGTATTTTCTGCCTTATCCCCTGGTAAACATTACCATCGTTCTCCACTAATAAACAAACGTTGTTTTTATAAAAACAACAATAAAGGGGTTAAGCCTGACCAGTTTGCAACATACTATGTTATCCCGAACAAACAAGCCAACACTGTTCTATTAATAGACAAGGCACGGTCGACGAAGGGTTTTTTGTTGTAACAGACAAAACCAACTTACATGGTTATGCTACTTCTTTCAGATAGAACGAAAGCATAACGAGTGGAGAAAGATGTAAATGTTTATAAGTGCGATTGTAATATTTTTAGACGACTTTGCAAAAGAATTTTAGTTTCTTTTAATTCGTTGGTTCCTCTTTTATTGAGCTTACGATCTCGTCACTTGGGTAAAAAATGTTTTTTTTTGTGTCATAGTAGTTATTTTTAAAATATCTTTTGGGGCGAATATCCCAGAAAAAACAAGGGAACTGGTGAGATTGGTAGCTTTTTCCGAAACCTAGGTATTCTCTGTCTTACCCCCTGGTACACATTACCATCGTTCTCCACTAATAAACAAACGTTGTTTTTATAAAAACAACAATGAAGGGGTTAAGACTGACCATTTTGCAACAACAAAATACTACGGTATCCCGAAAAAACAAGCCAACACTGTTCTATTAATAGGCAAGACACGGTCGAAGAGGGGGTTTTTGTTGTAACAGACAAAATCAACTTACATGGTTATGCTACTTCTTTCAGATAGAACGAAAGCATAACGAGTGGAGAAAGATGTAAATGTTTATAAGTGCGATTGTAATATTTTTAGACGACTTTGCAAAAGAATTTTAGTTTCTTTTAATTCTTTGGTTCCTCTTTTATTGAGCTTACGATCTCGTCACTTGGGTAAAAAATGTTTTTTTTTTGTGTCATAGTAGTTATTTTTAAAATATCTTTTGGGGAGAATATCCCAGAAAAAAAACAAGGGAACTAATGAGGATTGGTAGCTTTTTCCGAAACCTAGGTATTCTCTAACTTAACCCCTGGTAAACTTTACCATCGTTCTCCACTAATAAACACACGTTGTTTTTATAAAAACAACAATAAAGGGGATTAAGCCTGACCAGTTTGCAACAACACAATACTGCGTTATCCCGAACAAACAATCCAACACTGTTCTATTAATAGACAAGCCGCGGTCGACGAAGGTGTTTTTGTTGTAACAGACATATGCTTACTTACATGGTTATTCTACTTCGTTCAGGTAGATCGATAGCATAACGAGTGGAGAAAGATGTAAATGTTTATAAGTGCAATTGTAAGATTTAGAAGATTTTCCAAAAGAATTTTAGTTTTATTTAATTCTTTGGCTCCTCTTCTATTGAGCTTAAGATATCGTCACCTGGGTAAAAAATGTTTTTTGTCATAGAAGTTATTGTCAAAATATCTTTGGGAGAGTATATCCCAGACAAAAACGAGGGAACTGATGAGGATTGGTGGATTTTCCGAAACCTGGGTAGTCTCTGCCTTACCCCTGTTAAACATTACCATCGTTCTCCACTAATAATCAAACGTTGTTTCTATAAAAACAACAATAAGGGGTTCAGCCTGACCATTTTGCAACAGCAAAATACTATGGTATCCCGAACAAACAAGCTAATAGAAAAGGAACGGTCGACGAAGGGGTTTTTGTTGTAACAGACATAAGCTTACTTACATGGTTATTCTACTTCGTGGAGTGGAGTGTAGAAAGATGTAAATGTTTATAAGTGCGATTGTAAGATTTAGAACATTTTCCAAAAGAATTTCAGTTTTATTTAATTCTTTGGTTCCTCTTTTATTGAGCTTGAGCTTGGGTAAAAAATGTTTTTTTTTTTTTTTGTCATAGAAGTTATTTTTAAAATATCTTTTGGGAAGAATATCCCAGACAAAAACAAGGGAACTAATAAGGATTGGTAGCTTTTTCCGAAACCTAGGTATTCTCTGCCTTACCCCCTGGTAAACATTACCATCGTTTTCCTCTAATAAACAAACGTTGTTTTTATAAAAACAACAATAAAGGGGTTAAGTCTGACCATTTTGCAACAACAAAATACTACGGTATCATGAAAAAACAAGACAACACTGTTCTATTAATAATATACAAGGCAGGTCGACGAAGGGGTTTTTCTTGTAACAGACATAACCAACTTAGAGAAAGATGTAAATGTGTATAAGTGCGATTGTAAGATTTAGAAAATTTCCAAAAGAATTTTAGTTTTACTTAATTCTTTTGTTAATCTTCTATTAAGCTTACGATCTCGTTACTTGGGTAAAAAATGTTTTTTGTCATAGAAGTTATTTTTAAAATATCTTTCCAGACAAAAAACAAGGGAACTGATGAGGTTGGTGGCTCTTTCCGAAACCTTGGTATTTTCTGCCTTACCCCCTGGTAAACATTACCATCGTTCTCCACTAATAAACGAAAGTTGTTTCTATAAAAACAACATTAAAGGGGATTAAGCCTGACCAGTTTTCAACAACAAAATACTACGGTATCATGAAAAAACAAGCCAACACTGTTCTATTAATAGACAAGACACGGTCGACGAAGGGGTTTTTGTTGTAACAGAAACAACCAACTTATATGGTTATGCTACTTCGTTCAGGTAGAGCGAAAGCATAATGAGTGTAGAAAGATGTAAATGTTTATAAGTGCGATTGTAGGATTTAGAAAATTTTTCAAAAGTATTTTTGTTTTATTTAATTCTTTGGTTAATCTTCTATTGAGCTTACGATCTTGTCACTTGGGTAAACAATGTTTTTTGTCATAGAAGTTATTTTTCAAATATCTTCTGGGGAGAATATCCCAGACAAACACCAAGGGAACTGATGAGGTTGGTGGCTCTTTCCGAAACCTAGGTATTTTCTGCCTTATACCTTGGTAAACATTACCATCGTTCTCCACTAATAAACAAACGTTGTTTTTATACAAACAACAATAAAGGGGATTAAGCCTGACCAGTTTGCAACAACATAGTACTATGATTCCCCGAACAAACAAGCCAACACTGTTCTATTAATAATATACAAGGCAGGTCGACGAAGGGGTGTTTCTTGTAAAAGACATAACCAACTTAGAGAAAGATGTAAATGTTTATAAGTGCGATGGTAAGATTTAGAAAATTTCCAAAAGAATTTTAGTTTTACTTAATTCTTTTGTTAATCTTCTATAAAGCTTACGATCTCGTTACTTGGGTAAAAAATGTTTTTTGTCATAGAATTTATTTTTAAAATATCTTCCCAGACAAAAAACAAGGGAACTGATGAGGTTGGTGGCTCTTTCCGAAACCTTGGTATTTTCTGCCTTACCCCCTGGTAAACATTACCATCGTTCTCCACTAATAAACGAAAGTTGTTTCTATAAAAACAACATTAAAGGGGATTAAGCCTGACCAGTTTTCAACAACAAAATACTACGGTATCATGAAAAAACAAGCCAACACTGTTCTATTAATAGGCAAGACACGGTCGACGAAGGGGTTTTTGTTGTAACAGAAACAACCAACTTATATGGTTATGCTACTTCGTTCAGGTAGAGCGAAAGCATAATGAGTGTAGAAAGATGTAAATGTTTATAAGTGCGATTGTAAGATTTAGAAAATTTTTCAAAAGTATTTTTGTTTTATTTAATTCTTTGGTTAATCTTCTATTGAGCTTACGATCATGTCACTTGGGTAAACAATGTTTTTTGTCATAGAAGTTATTTTTCAAATATCTTCTGGGGAGAATATCCCAGATAAACACCAAGGGAACTGATGAGGTTGGTGGCTCTTTCCGAAACCTAGGTATTTTCTGCCTTATACCCTGGTAAAGATTATCATCGTTCTCCACTAATAAACAAACGTCGTTTTTATACAAATAACAATAAAGGGGATTAAGCCTGACCAGTTTGCAACAACATAGTACTATGATTCCCCGAACAAACAGGCCAACACTGTTCTATTAATAATATACAAGGCAGGTCGACGAAGGGGTGTTTCTTGTAAAAGACATAACCAACTTAGAGAAAGATGTAAATGTTTATAAGTGCGATGGTAAGATTTAGAAAATTTCCAAAAGAATTTTAGTTTTACTTAATTCTTTTGTTAATCTTCTATAAAGCTTACGATCTCGTTACTTGGGTAAAAAATGTTTTTTGTCATAGAAGTTATTTTTAAAATATCTTCCCAGACAAAAAACAAGGGAACTGATGAGGTTGGTGGCTCTTTCCGAAACCTTGGTATTTTCTGCCTTACCCCCTGGTAAACATTACCATCGTTCTCCACTAATAAACGAAAGTTGTTTCTATAAAAACAACATTAAAGGGGATTAAGCCTGACCAGTTTTCAACAACAAAATACTACGGTATCATGAAAAAACAAGCCAACACTGTTCTATTAATAGGCAAGACACGGTCGACGAAGGGGTTTTTGTTGTAACAGAAACAACCAACTTATATGGTTATGCTACTTCGTTCAGGTAGAGCGAAAGCATAATGAGTGTAGAAAGATGTAAATGTTTATAAGTGCGATTGTAAGATTTAGAAAATTTTTCAAAAGTATTTTTGTTTTATTTAATTCTTTGGTTAATCTTCTATTGAGCTTACGATCTCGTAACTTGGGTAAACAATGTTTTTTGTCATAGAAGTTATTTTTCAAATATCTTCTGGGGAGAATATCCCAGATAAACACCAAGGGAACTGATGAGGTTGGTGGCTCTTTCCGAAACCTAGGTATTTTCTGCCTTATACCCTGGTAAAGATTATCATCGTTCTCCACTAATAAACAAACGTCGTTTTTATACAAATAACAATAAAGGGGATTAAGCCTGACCAGTTTGCAACAACAAAATACTATGCTACCCCGAACAAATAAGCCAACACTGTTCTATTAATAATATATCAGGCACGGTCGACGAAGGAGTTTTTCTTGTAACAGACATAACCAACTTACATGGATATTCAACTTCGTTCGGGTAGAGCGAAAGCATAATGAGTGGAAAAAGATGTAAATGTTTATAAGTGCGATTGTAATATTTTTAGACAACTTTGCAAAAGAATTTCAGTTTCTTTTAATTCTTTGGTTTGGTTTGGGGTACCGTAGTATCCCGAACAAACAAGCCAACACTGTTCTATTAATAGGCAAGACACGGGGGACGAGGGGTTTTTGTTGTAACAGACAAAACCAACCTACATGGTTATGCTACTTCGCTCAGGTAGAACGAAAACATATTTTTTATTTAATGTAATTGTTTATAAGTGCGATTGTAAGATTTATAAAATTTTCCAACAGAATTTTAGTTTATTTAATTCTTTTGGTAATCTTCTATTAAGCTAACGATCTCGTCACTTGGGCAAAAAATGTTTTTTGTCATAGAAGTTATTTTTAAAATATCTTCTGGGGAGAATATCCCAGAAAAAACAAGGGAACTGATGAGGATTGGTAGCTTTTTCCGAAGACTAGGTATTCTCTGCCTTACCCCCTGGTAAGCATTACCATCGTTCTCCACTAATAAACAAACGCTGTTTTTTTATAAAAACAACAATAAAGGGGTTAAGTCTGACCATTTTGCAACTACAAAATACTACGGTATTCCGAAAAAACAAGCCAACACTGTTCTAGTAATAGGCAAGACACGGTCGACGAAGGGGTTTTTGTTGTAACAGACAAAACCAACTTATATGGTTATGCTACTTCGTTCAGGTAGATCGAAAGCATAATGAGTGTAGAGAGATGTAAATGTTTACAAGTGCGATTGTAAGATTTAGAAAATTTTCCAAAAGTATTTTAGTTTTATTTAATTCTTTGGTTAATCTTCTATTGAGCTTACGATCTCGTAACTTGGGTAAACAATGTTTTTTTTTATCATAGAAGAATTTTTAAAATATCTTCTGGGGAGAATATCCCAGACAAAAACCAAAGGAACTGATGAATTTGGTGGCTCTTTCCGAAACCTAGGTATTTTCTGCCTTATACCCTTGTAAAGATTATCATCGTTCTCCATTAATAAACGAAAGTTGTTTCTATAAAAACAACATTAAGGGGATTAAGCCTGACCAGTTTTCAACAACAAAATACTACGGTATCATGAAAAAACAAGCCATCACTGTTCTATTAATAGGCAAGACACGGTCGACGAAGGGGTTTTTGTTGTAACAGAAACAACCAACTTATATGGTTATGCTACTTCGTTCAGGTAGAGCGAAAGCATAATGAGTGTAGAAAGATGTAAATGTTTATAAGTGCGATTGTAAGATTTAGAAAATTTTTCAAAAGTATTTTTGTTTTATTTAATTCTTTGGTTAATCTTCTATTGAGCTTACGATCTTGTCACTTGGGTAAACAACGTTTTTTGTCATAGAAGTTATTTTTCAAATATCTTCTGGGGAGAATATCCCAGACAAACACCAAGGGAACTGATGAGGTTGGTGGCTCTTTCCGAAACCTAGGTATTTTCTGCCTTATACCCTTGTAAACATTACCATCGTTCTCCACTAATAAACAAACGTTGTTTTTATACAAACAACAATAAAGGGGATTAAGCCTGACCAGTTTGCAACAACATAGTACTATGATTCCCCGAACAAACAAGCCAACACTGTTCTATTAATAATATACAAGGCAGGTCGACGAAGGGGTGTTTCTTGTAAAAGACATAACCAACTTAGAGAAAGATGTAAATGTTTATAAGTGCGATTGTAAGATTTAGAAAATTTCCAAAAGAATTTTAGTTTTACTTAATTCTTTTGTTAATCTTCTATTAAGCTTATGATCTCGTTACTTGGGTAAAAAATGTTTTTTGTCATAGAAGTTATTTTTAAAATATCTTCCCAGACAAAAAACAAGGGAACTGATGAGGTTGGTGGCTCTTTCCGAAACCTTGGTATTTTCTGCCTTACCCCCTGGTAAACATTACCATCGTTCTCCACTAATAAACGAAAGTTGTTTCTATAAAAACAACATTAAAGGGGATTAAGCCTGACCAGTTTTCAACAACAAAATACTACGATATCACGAAAAAAACAAGCTAACACTGTTCTATTATAGGCAAGACACGGTCGACGAAGGGTTTTTTGTTGTAACAGAAAAAACCAACTTATATGGTTATGCTACTTCGTTCAGGTAGAACGATAGCATAACGAGTGTAGAAAGATGTAAATGTTTGTAAGTGCGATTGCAAGATTTAGAAAATTTTTCAAAAGTATTTTAGTTTTATTTAATTCTTTGGTTAATCTTCTATTGAGCTTACGATCTTGTCACTTGGGTAAACAATGTTTTTTGTCATAGAAGTTATTTTTCAAATATCTTCTGGGGAGAACATCCCAGACAAAAACCAAGGGAACTGATGAGGTTGATGGCTCTTTCCGAAACCTAGGTATTTTCTGCCTTATACCCCGGTAAACATTATCATCGTTCTCCACTAATAAACAAACGTTGTTTTTATACAAACAACAATAAAGGGGATTAAGCCTGACCAGTTTGCAACAACATAATACTATGATTCCCCGAACAAACAAGCCAACACTGTTCTATTAATAATATACAAGGCAGGTCGACGAAGGGGTTTTTCTTGTAACAGACATAACTAACTTAGAGAAAGATGTAAATGTTTATAAATGCGATTGTAAGATTTAGAAAATTTCCAAAAGAATTTTAGTTTTACTTAATTCTTTTGTTAATCTTCTATTAAGCTTACGATCTCGTTACTTGGGTAAAAAATGTTTTTTGTCATAGAAGTTATTGTTAAAATATCTTTTGGAGAGAAGATCCCATACAAAAACGAGGGAATTGATGAGGATTGGTGGCTCTTTCCGAAACCTAGGTGTTTTCTGCCTTACCCCCTGGGAAACATTACCATCGTTCTCCACTAATAATCAAACGTAGTTTCTATAAAAACAACAATAAGGGGTTAAGCCTGACCATTTTGCAACAACAAAATACTATGGTATCCCGAACAAACAAGCCAATAGACAAGGAACGGTCGAAGAAGGGGTTTTTGTTGTAACACAAAACTAACTTACATGGTTACGCTACTTCTTTCAAGTAGAATGAAAGCATAACGAGTGGAGAAAGATGTAAATGTTTATAAGTGCGATTGTAATATTTTTAGACGACTTTGCAAAAGAATTTTAGTTTCTTTTAATTCTCTGGTTCCTCTTTTATTGAGCTTACGATCTCGTCACTTGGGTAAAAAATGTTTTTTTTTTGTGTCATAGAAGTTATTTTTAAAATATCTTTTGGGCGAATATCCCAGAAAAAAACAAGGGAACTGGTGAGATTGGTAGCTTTTTTAGAAACCTAGGTATTCTCTGCCTTGCCCCCTGGTACACATTACCATCGTTCTCCACTAATAAACAAACGTTGTTTTTATAAAAACAACAATGAAGTGGTTAAGTCTGACCATTTTGCAACAACAAAATACTACGGTATCCCGGTATCTACGGTATAAGTGCAATTGTAAAATTTAGAAAATTTTCCAAAAGAATTGTAGTTTTATTTAATTCTTTGGTTAATTTTCTATTGAGCTTACGATATCGTCACTTGGGTAAAAAATATTTTTTGTCATAGAAGTCATTGTTAAAATATCTTTTGGGGAAAATATCCCAGACAAAAACGAGGCAATTGATGAGGATTGGTGGCTTTTTCCGAAACCTAGGTATTCTCTGCCTTACCCCCTGGTAAACATTTCCATCGTTCTCCACTAATAAATAAACGTTCTATTAACACTGTTCTATTAGTAGACAAGACACGGTCGACGAAGGGGTTTTTGTTGTAACAGACAAAACCAACTTACATGGTTATGCTACTTCTTTCAGGTAGGACGAAAGCATAACGAGTATAGAAAGATGTAAATGTTTATAAGTGGGATTGAAATATTTTTAGACGACTTTGCAAAAGAATTTTAGATTCTTTTAATTCTTGGTTCCTCTTTTATTGAGCTTACGATCTCGTCACTTGGGTAAAAATGTGTTTTTTTGTCATAGAAGTTATTTTTAAAACATCTTTTGGGGAGAATATCCCAGACAAAAACAAGGGAACTGGTGAGGATTGGTGGCTCTTTCCGGAACCTAGGTATTTTCTGAGTTATACCCTGGTAAACATTACCATCGTTCTCCACTAATAAACAAACGTTGTTTTTATACAAACAACAATTAAGGGGATTAAGCCTGACCAGTTTGTAACAACAAAATACTATGTTATCCCGAACAAACAAGCCAATACTGTTCTATTAATAGACAAGGAACGGTCGAAGAAGGGGTTTTTGTTGTAACAGACAAAACCAACTTACATGGTTATGCTACTTTTTTCAGGTAGAATGAAAGAATAACGAGTGGAGAAAGATGTAAATGTTTATAAGTGCGATTGCAATATTTTTAGAAGACTTTGCAAAAGGATTTAATTTTATTTAATTCTTTGGTTCCTCTTTTATTGCGAGTACAATCTCTTCACTTGGGTAAAAATGTTTTTTTTTTGTCATAGAAGTTATTTTTAAAATATCTCCTGGGGAGAATATCCCAGACAAAAAACAAGGGAACTGATGAGGTTGGTGGTTCTTTCCGAAACCTATGTATTTTCTACCATACCCCCTGGTAAACATTACCATTGTTCTCCACTAATAAACAAACGTGGTTTTTATGCAAACGTCAATTAAGGGGATTAAGCCTGACCAGTTTGCAACAACAAAATACTATGTTATCCCGAACAAACAAGCCAATACTGTTCTATTAATAGACAAGGAACGGTCGAAGAAGGGGTTTTTGCTGTAACAGACAAAACCAACTTACATGGTTATGCTACTTCTTTCAGGTAGAATGAAAGCATAACGAGTGGAGAAAGATGTAAATGTTTATAAGTGCGATTGCAATATTTTTAGAAGACTTTGTAAAAGAATTTAATTTTATTTAATTCTTTGGTTCCTCTTTTATTGAGCTTACGATATCGTCTCTTGGGTAAGAAATGTTTTTTGTCATAGCAGTTATTGTTAAAATATCTGTTTGGGAGAATATCACAGACAAAAACTAGGGAACTTATGAGAATTGGTGGCTCTTTCCGAAACCTTGGTATTCTCTGCCTTATCTCCTGGTAAACATTACCATCGTTCTTCACTAATAAACAAACGTTATATTAAAACTGTTCTACTAGTAGACAAGGAACGGTCGACGGTCGGCCAACTTACATGGTTATGCTGCTTCGTTCAGGTAGAACGAAAGCATAACGAGTGGTAAATTATGTAAATGTTTATAATTGCGATTGTAAAAATTTAGAAGATTTTCTAAACGAAATTTGTTTTATTAATTCTTTGGTTCCTCTTCTATTAACCTTAAGATATCGTCACCTGGGTAAAAAATGTTTTTTTTTGGTAATAGGAGTTATTAATGAAATATTTTCTGGGGGAATATCCCAGACAAAAAACAAGGGAACTGATGAGGATTGCTGTCTCTTTCCGGAACCTAGGTATTTTTTGCCTTATACCCTGGTAAGCATTACCATCGTTCTCCACTAATAAACAAACGTTGTTTTTATACAAACAACAATAAAGGGGATTAAGCCTGACCAGTATGCAACAACAAAATACTATGTTATCCCGAACAAACAAGCCAATACTGTTCTATTAATAGACAAGGAACGGTTGAAGAAGGGGTTTTTGTTGTAACAGACAAAACCAACTTACATGGTTATGCTACTTCGTTCAGGTAGAGCGAAAGCATAATGAGTGTAGAAAGATGTAAATGTTTATAAGTGCGATTGTAAGATTTAGAAAATTTTCCAATAGAATTGTAGTTTTATATAATTCTTTGGTTAATCTTCTATTGACCTTACGATCTCGTCACTTGGATAAACAATGTTTTTTTTGGTAATAGGAGTTATTAATGAAATATTTTCTGGGGGAATATTCCAGACAAAAAACAAGGGAACTGATGAGGATTGCTGGCTCTTTCCGGAACCTAGGTATTTTTTGCCTTATACCCTGGTAAACATTACCATCGTTCTCCACTAATAAACAAACGTTGTTTTTATACAAACAACAATTAAGGGGATTAAGCCTGACCAGTTTGCAACAACAAAATACTGTGTTATCACGAACAAACAAGCCAATACTGTTCTATTAATAAACAAGGAACGGTCGAAGAAGGGGTTTTTGTTGTAACAGAAGAACCAACTTACATGGTTATGCTACTTCTTTCAGGTAGAATGAAAGCATAACGAGTGGAGAAAGATGTAAATGTTTATAAGTGCGATTGCAATATTTTTAGAAGACTTTGCAAAAAAATTTAATTTTATTTAATTCTTTGGTTCCTCTTTTATTGAGCTTACGATATCGTCTCTTGGGTAAGAAATGTTTTTTGTCATAGCAGTTATTGTTAAAATATCTGTTTGGGAGAATATCACAGACAAAAACTACGGAACTTATGAGAATTGGCGGCTCTTTCCAAAACCTAGGTTTTCTCTGCCTTATCTCCTGGTAAACATTACCATCGTTCTCCACTAGTAAACAAACGGTATATTTACACTGTTCTATTAGTTGACAAGGCACGGTCGACGAAGGTATTTTTGTGTAACAGACAAAACCAACTTAAATGGTTATGCAACGTTGTTCAGGTAGAACGAAAGCATAACGAGTGGTAAATGATGTAAATGTTTATAAGTGCGATTGCAATATTTTTAGAAGACTTTGTAAAAGAATTTAATTTTATTTAATTCTTTGGTTCCTCTTTTATTGCGCTTACAATCTCGTCACTTGGGTAAATTTTTTTCTTTTGTCATAGAAGTTATTTTTAAAATATCTTTTGGGGAGAATATGCCAGACAAAAACAAGGGAACTGGTGAGGATTGGTAGCTTTTTCCGAAACCTAGGTATTCTCTGCCTTTCCCCCTGGTACATATTACCATGGTTCTCCACTAATAAACAAACGTTATTTTAAAAAAACAACAATAAATGGGTTAAGTCTGACCATTTTGCAAGAACAAAATACTATGGTATCCCGAAAAAACAAGCCAACACTGTTCTATTAATAGGCAAGGTCGAAGAAGGGGTTTTTGTTGTAACAGACAAAACCAAATTATATGGGTATGCTATCCCAGACAAAAACAAGGGAAATAATGAGGATTGGTGGCTTTTTCCGAAACCTAGGTATTCTCTGCCATACTCCCTGGTAAACATTACCATCGTTCTCCACTAATAAACAAACGTTGTTTTTATAAAAACAACAATAAAGTCTGACCATTTTGCAACAACAAAATACTACGGTATCCCGGTATCTACGGTATAAGTGCGATTGTAAGATTTAGAAAAATTTCCAAAAGAATTGTAGTTTTATTTATTTCTTTGGTTCCTCTTCTATTGCGCTTACGATATCGTCACTTGGGTAAAAAATGTTTTTTTGTCATAGAAGTTATTTTTAAAATATCTTTTGGGGAGAATATGCCAGACAAAAACAAGGGAACTGGTGAGGATTGGTAGCTTTTTCCGAAACCTAGGTATTCTCTGCCTTTCCCCCTGGTACATATTACCATGGTTCTCCACTAATAAACAAACGTTATTTTAAAAAAACAACAATAAATGGGTTAAGTCTGACCATTTTGCAAGAACAAAATACTATGGTATCCCGAAAAAACAAGCCAACACTGTTCTATTAATAGGCAAGGTCGAAGAAGGGGTTTTTGTTGTAACAGACAAAACCAAATTATATGGGTATGCTATCCCAGACAAAAACAAGGGAAATAATGAGGATTGGTGGCTTTTTCCGAAACCTAGGTATTCTCTGCCATACTCCCTGGTAAACATTACCATCGTTCTCCACTAATAAACAAACGTTGTTTTTATAAAAACAACAATAAAGTCTGACCATTTTGCAACAACAAAATACTACGGTATCCCGGTATCTACGGTATAAGTGCGATTGTAAGATTTAGAAAAATTTCCAAAAGAATTGTAGTTTTATTTATTTCTTTGGTTCCTCTTCTATTGCGCTTACGATATCGTCACTTGGGTAAAAAATGTTTTTTTGTCATAGAAGTTATTGTTAAAATATCTTTTGGGAGAATATCCCAGACAAAAACGAGGGAACTGATGAGGATTGGTGGCTTTTTCCGAAACCCAGGTATTCACTGCCCTACCCCCTGGTAAACTTTACCATCGTTCTCCACTAATAAACAAACGTTGTTTTTATAAAAACAACAATAAAGGGGATTTAGCCTGACCAGCTTTCAACAACAAAATATTATGTTTTCCCGAACAAACAAGCCAACACTGTTCTATTAATTCAAAAGGCGCGGTCGACGAAGGGGTTTTTGTTGTAACAGACAAAACCAACTTACATGGTTATGCTTTTTCTTTCAGGTAGAATGAAAGCATAACGAGTGGAGAAAGATGTAAATGTTTATAAGTGCGATTGCAATATTTTTAGAAGATTTTCCAAAAGAATTTTAGTTTTGGTTAATTCTTTGGTTCCTCTTTTATTGAGCTTACGATATCGTCTCTTGGGTAAGAAATGTGTTTATGTCATAGAAGTTATTTTTAAAATATCTTTTGGGGAGAATATCCCAGACAAAAACAAGGGAACTAGTGAGGATTGGTAGCTTTTTCCGAAACTAGGTATTCTCTGCCTTACCCCCTGGTACACATTACCATCGTTCTCCACTAATTAACAAACGTTGTTTTTATAAAAACAACAATAAATGGGTTAAGTCTGACCATTTTGCAACAACAAAATACTACGGTATCCCGAAAAACAAGCCAATACTGTTCTATTAATATACAAGGAACGGTCGAAGAAGGGGTTTTAGTTGTAACAGAAAAAACCAACTTATATGGTTATGCTACTTCATTCAGGTAGAGCGAAAGCATAATGAGTGGAAAAAGATGTAAATGTTTATAAGTGCGATTGCAATATTTTTAGAAGACTTTGCAAAAAAATTTAATTTTATTTAATTCTTTGGTTCCTCTTTTATTGAGCTTACGATCTCGTCACTTGGTTACAAAATGTTTTTTGTCATAGAAGTTACTTTTAAAATATCTTTTGGGGAGAATATCCCAGACAAAAACAAGGGAAATAATGAGGATTGGTGGCTTTTTCCGAAACCTAGGTATTCTCTGCCTTACCCTGGTAAACATTACCATCGTTCTCCACTAATAAACAAACGTTGTTTTTATAAAAAAAACAATAAAGGGGTTAAGTCTGACCATTTTGCAACAACAAAATACTACGGTATCCCGGTATCTACGGTATAATTGCGATTGTAAGATTTAGAAAATTTTCCAAAAGAATTTTAATTTTAGTTAGTTCTTTGGTTCCTTTTCTAGTGGGGTTACGATCTCGTCACTTGGGTAAAAAATGTTTTTTTGTCACAGAAATTATTATTAAAATATCTTCTGGGGAGAATTTTCCAGATAAAAAACAAGGGAACTGATGAGGATTTGGTTCCTCTTCTATTGAGCTCTTTCCGAAACCTAGGTATTTTCTGACTTACCCCTGGTACACATTACTATCGTTCTCCACTGATAAACAAGCCAACATTGTTCCATTAATAGACAGGGAACGGTCGAAGAAGGGGTTTTTGTTGTAACAGACAAAACCAACTTACATGGTTATGCTACCTTTTTCAGGTAGAACGAAAGCATAACGAGTGGAGAAAGATGTAAATGTTTATAAGTGCGATTGCAATATTTTTAGATTTTCCAAAAGAATTTTAGTTGTATTTAATTCTTTGGTTCCTCTTCTATAGAGCTTACGATATCGTCACTTGGGTAAAAAATGTTTTTTGTCATAGAAGTTATTTTTAAAATATCTTCTGGGGAGAATATCCCAGACAAAAAACAAGTAAAAAAGCTGTAAGTTCGGCCGGGCCGAAATTTTAATACCCTCCACCATTTGGTACAAATTTGGCAATTTCCAAAAAATTAAATCCGTTAAAAATTCTGTTAATATCTTAAGAATGCCGAATGCTTATACGACGATGTAGGCCTGCATAGGCAACTTTTGTCATAAGTTATTACAACATTTAAATGCGAAACTTGAAGAAAAATCTGTTTATAATGTAGCTAAAATCAATAAAATACCGTATGTGGGGGGTACCGTTATATGGGGGCTATACGAAGACGTGGACCTGCACGGACAATTTTCTGGCATGGGCTGAAGTATCCATTACGAATTTCACATGCCGTATTTGAAACAATCCCGGTAAATAATGTCGCTAAAATCATCAACATACCGAATATCGGGGGGTACGGTATATGGGGGCTATATGAAGACATGGACTTATATGACCCATTTTCTGTTTTATGCTGCAGTATTTATTACGAACTTCAAATACCAAATTTGGAACGATTTCGCTAAATAATGTCGCTAAAATCATCAAAGTACCGAATATCGGGGCTGCCGTTGTATGGGGGCTATATAAGGACGTGGACCTACATGGCTCATTTTTTGACTTAGGATTACGAATCTGTTACGAACTTTAAATACCAAATTTGAAACGATTCCGGTAAACAGTGTCGCTAAAATCATCAAAATACCGTATTCGGGGGGTACTGTTATATGGGGGCTACACGAAGACGTGACCTGCACAGATAATTTTCTGTCTTGGGCTTAGTAATCATTAGAACTTCAAATGCAAATTTGAAACGAATTCCGGCGAATAATGTCGCTAAAATCATCAAAATACTGAATATCGGAGGTACCGTTATGTGGGGGCTATATGATAACTTGGACCTACAGGGCCCATTTACGATAGCGTGATTACAACAGAAGACAGACGGACATGACTAAATCGTCTTAGAATTTACGCTGATCAAGAATATTATTACTTTGTTGGGTCTGATATGAGTATTTCGAGAGTTACAAACGGAAGGACAAAATTAATATACCCTCCATAGTATGGTGGAGGGTATAAAAATACAAATCCGTTTAAAAATTCTGTAAAAATCTTAAAATACCGAATGCCTTATACGACGACGTGGAC